>NC_091293.1:79260725-79488163 GCF_038502225.1 Cherax quadricarinatus
CTGAACCATTCATCTACAAACCTGTCAGACACTGCAACTTCTTGGGATCTTAATACTTAGGAATTCTTCGCTTGCCTAATTCTTGGGCACAACCTACTTCCACATTGAACAAATGTGACACTACCTATGACTGCTACACCTCTCCTGCCATACGGTTTATAAGCTGCTTCTCCGCTCATCTGCCGTATTCTACTCAAGATTGATGGACTGAACACATCGACTCAAGGTTGAGGGACTGATTACCTCATTCTCCTCCTGTTCTTCAAGTTTCTCCTATGTATGGACTGATGAAGCCACTGTGTGGCGAAACGTTTCCTCAATAAAGATACCCAAGAGTTGCACATGTGTCTAATTTATCAACATGTCGGTTCTCTGAACCATTCATCTACAAACATTAAAGTTAGAAATTTTGCCAACAAGTCCCACAAGTTAAAAATTCAACTTAATTTTTTTAAAAATTGTTTAAATGAACAAGTTCTGCCCAAGTCTCTTTTACCCAATAGACTCCTTGACATGAGAGATCGTCCTTTTGATGATTTTATGAGAATTATTCTTCAGAAACATATTGAAATAACTAAAATACAGGAGAAGGAAGCATTCAAAATATTGAGAAACAAAAAATACTTTTTTAATCAGGCCATTCCATCAGAATGGAAACACAGTATGTTGGATCATTGCTATAATAAACTCAGAAGAATTTGTAATGAACAAGAGAAAACTACAAAGAAAACTAGACATTTTAATTGAAAATAGTGATTGGACAAAGCATGCTAATAACAATTTTGTAATTAACTTATCAGATGAAATTTTAGACAAACATACAACTGCTGCTCTAGGTTTTGGCCTAAGTTTTGCAACTTCAAAAAAACTTAATAATGTTGAAATTGCAAAAGCCTTTTGTAACTTTGAAAAATTTTCTGATTTATCCTCTGATGAAATTAATATTAGTAAAGGAATGGTATATAGCTCTATGTTAAAACCAAACATTCCCAATTGCCCTCAAAGATTCTTTAAGTCTTATGATACACTTAATAACAATAAAAATTTGCGCCTTACTAAAGCAGACAAAATAAATGCAATAGTAATTATGAAAGAAAATGATTACCAAGAAAAAATGAATAATCTCTTAGATGATACTGAAACCTATTCTAAACTTAGGAAAAATCCCCTAGAAACCGTTAACAGCAATTTCAATAAAACAATAAAACTTCTACTGAAAGGCAAAGATGAATTAGTCAAACAATTTACTTCCACTAATCCATCTTTACCTTACATGTATGGACTAATAAAAACACACAAACCAGGGAATCCAGTCAGACCAATTATTAGCTCCATAGGGTCAGTTTCATATAAATTATCCAAATGGCTTGTTGATATTTTGAGCCCTATTGTTGGCAAAATTTCTAACTTTAATGTTAAAAACAAAATAGACTTGGTTGATAAATTAAGCTCCTTGACTGACTTAAATGATTTTAACATGGTTAGTTTTGATGTTACTTCCTTGTTTACGAAAGTTCCTGTTGATGATTTATTAAGTTTCTTATCTGAAGAACTCGTTAACTATGATTTACCATTGCCTGTTCCTACTATCATTAAACTTATTAAACTTTGCATTGTTGATGCAAAATTTGTATTTAATGATAAATTTTACACTCAGAAGTTTGGTATGGCAATGGGAAATCCTCTTTCACCTGTTCTTAGTAACCTATACATGGAATTTTTTGAAACAAGGTTGCTTAACACAATCCTCCCTAATAGAGCTAAATGGTTCAGATATGTTGATGATATTTTGTGTCTTATGCCCAAAAATGTAGATATACACCATTTTCTTGGAAAATTAAATAGCTTAGCCCATTCTATAAACTTTACTGTTGAGTTTGAAGAAAATAACTCATTGCCTTTTCTAGATGTTTTAATTATTAAGGGTAATAATGAATTCAAATTTAAAATTTACAGAAAACCTACAAATAACTGTTCCTATGTCCACTATTATTCCTCGCATCAAGATAGAGTCAAACTGTCTGTTTTCTCATCAATGTTTTTGAGAGCTTTACGAATTTGTAGTCCTGAGTTCATAGATGAGGAAATATCCAAAATTTATGAAATAGGTAATGATTTAAAATACCCAAGAAATGTAATTGATAAATCTTTTAAAGTTGCTAGGAACACTTTTTATAATCCAAAAAAGGGCAACCAGCCTTATTCAACTAAAAATATGTTGGTTCTCCCTTACCATGAAAACTTGGTTGATATGCCTTCTCTTCTTAAGACTTTTAATATTAAAGTTGTATTCAAAAATCTTGATACAGTAAAAAAAACTTTTGATTAAGAATTCCCCCCAAAATGCTGATGGATGTGTCTATAAGATTCCTTGTAAAATTTGCGATAAAGTTTATTACGGTCAAACTGGTAAAAATCTCGAACTAAGATTAAAACAACATAAATATAGCATTAGAACTGGACAAGATTCCAATGCTCTATTTATTCATGTAAGAGATTTTAACCATCCAATTGATTTTCAAAAAGTTGAGAAAGTAGTATCAAGCAAGTCCATGGTCGACAGGAATATAATTGAATCTTGTTTCATAAAAAGCAGTTTTGACAATAATATGAATATTTCCTTTGGTTTATATAAATTAGATCCATTTATAATTAATAGAATTTGGGTAGAATTTAATAATACACTGGACAAATAAATAGCTTGGGGGTGAGTTTTGCAAAGGACCTATCCAAGTTGGCTAGCCGCGTGTCACGTGTTTAACCGTTGTGGGATCTGATAGTGAGGTGCTGGCCGACCCCTTATATAGCTTCCTTGGATGCTTCACTTTCATAGTTCCTTGATAATGTGAGTAGTCACGAAAGCGCTTGGAATTCTCTATTCTTTCAGAGTGGTTGTTTTGCACATTATATATATATATATATATATATATATATATATATATATATATATATATATATATATATATATATATATATATATATATATATATATATATATATATATATATATATATATATATATATATATATATATATATATATGTCGTGCCGAATATGTAAAACTGGTCAGTTAGCAAGAACTCAATTAAAATTAAGTCTGGAAAATCCTAGAGGGCCTAGTACCGAACTTGCACACGAAAATCACCCACTACGAAAGCAAAAGACTTGGCAGACGATGCAACATCCCCCCAATGAAAAGCAGGGGTGTCACTAGCACGTTAAGAGACCATACAATAAGTGTCAGGGGCCCGAGACTGTTCAACTGCCTCCCAGCATACATAAGGGGGATTACCAACAGACCCCTGGCAGTCTTCAAGCTGGCACTGGACAAGCACCTAAAGTCAGTTCCTGATCAGCCGGGCTGTGGCTCGTACGTTGGTTTGCGTGCAGCCAGCAGCAACAGCCTGGTTGATCAGGGGCTGATCCACCAGGAGGCCTGGTCTCAGACCGGGCCGCGGGGGCGTTGACCCCCGGAACTCTCTCCAGGTAAACTCCAGGTAAAGTAAAAATTTTAAATTTTGCACCAAAAGAATCTTAAAAAACTTACCTAACCTTATTATAACAAGAACAATTTATTTTAGCCTAACCCAACTAAATGCATTTTAAATACGTTTACAATAATTTAGTACTAAACAAACACAATCAAATATATTTTTTTCGTTAGGTTTAGAATGATTTTGGCGAAATTATTGCATAAAAAAAAAAATTTCATTTGTCCTATATGGCAAGATGAGCGTTGCTATTTAAGCCAAGATAGCAAGTTCTGCCTATTCGGCACGCCATATATATATATATATATATATATATATATATATATATATATATATATATATATATATATATACACTGATCATCTGCGTTTCTGTACTAAACAGTTTGTCCCATTGTTTCTATTTTGATTGCTTGTGTTAATAGATCATGGGTTCCTTAGGTTATGGAGCACATTTGGACTAACTTAAGGTTTTGTAGAAGGCTATGGGTAGCGTGGGTAAGTTGTTAAGAGGGAAAGAGTGGTATGAGTTTCGTGTGTGTTGTAGTAGATAAGGGGAGTCAGGGGGTTGGGTACTGTATCTTGAGAACTAATACTTAATAAATCTACATGTACCAGGGAAGAAACATGGTGAATATATATTTGCTAGTTTTATAACGAAAAACTTAAGACCCCAGCTACAGTTGGAACAGTCTACAAGTTACCTCATACTTATACTCCCACTCTGTGACAACCTTAAAATACTGAGAATTAACAAACACTACCAAAAATCACCTAATACTTGCTGGATACTTCACCATAAATCTTACCTGAACTGGAGACCCGCAAGTACCTAACTTCCTTAACAATATGCACAAGTGAAAGCTATGTTATAAATGCTTTGAAAAACAGGCAAGTTGAAGAATGAGTCACTTGTGCAACATTTAGGAAACTTTATTGTGTAAACGTATTGCCAGCCAGTGGCTTCTTCAGTCCAACACAGAGAGGAAGAGTGGAAGATAAGTAGTTTGAGGAAAGCAGTCCCTTAGACTGAAAGACTGATTACCTCTTCTCTGCATTGGACTAAAGAAGCCACAGGCTGGTGAAACGTTTTCTTAGTTAAGATTCTTAAAGGTTTCACAAGTCTCATTCTTCAGTTGCAGGCTAATACCAGCTATAAATAAGCTTATAAGAATTTCTGAGACATCTGATCTTCACTTGACCAAACCTGGACCAACATAACAGCTGATTTAAAAGCAGAGATAATCACAGGCTACACTACTGACCACAGCCTCACCTTCCACACTACTGACCACAGCCCCACCTTCCACACTACTGACCACAGCCCCACCTTCCACACTACTGACCACAGCCCCGCCTTCCACACTACTGACCACAGCCCCACCTTCCACACTACTGACCACAGCCTCACCTTCCACACTACTGACCACAGCCTCACCTTCCACACTACTGACCACAGCCTCACCTTCCACACTACTGACCACAGCCTCACCTTCCACACTACTGACCACAGCCTCACCTTCCACACTACTGACCACAGCCCCGCCTTCCACACTACTGACCACAGCCCCACCTTCCACACTACTGACCACAGCCCCGCCTTCCACACTACTGACCACAGCCCCACCTTCCACACTACTGACCACAGCCCCACCTTCCACACTACTGACCACAGCCTCACCTTCCACACTACTGACCACAGCCTCACCTTCCACACTACTGACCACAGCCCCACCTTCCACACTACTGACCACAGCCTCACCTTCCACACTACTGACCACAGCCTCACCTTCCACACTACTGACCACAGCCCCACCTTCCACACTACTGACCACAGCCTCACCTTCCACACTACTGACCACAGCCCCACCTTCCACACTACTGACCACAGCCCCACCTTCCACACTACTGACCACAGCCCCACCTTCCACACTACTGACCACAGCCCCACCTTCCACACTACTGACCACAGCCCCACCTTCCACACTACTGACCACAGTCTCACCTTCCACACTACTGACCACAGCCCCACCTTCCACACTACTGACCACAGCCCCACCTTCCACACTACTGACCACAGCCTCACCTTCCACACTACTGACCACAGCCCCACCTTCCACACAACTGACCACAGCCCCACCTTCCACACTACTGACCACAGCCCCACCTTCCACACTACTGACCACAGCCCCAACTTCCACACTACTGACCACAGCCCCACCTTCCACACTACTGACCACAGCCCCACCTTCCACACTACTGACCACAGCCTCACCTTCCACACTACTGACCACAGCCCCACCTTCCACACTACTGACCACAGCCCCACCTTCCACACTACTGACCACAGCCCCACCTTCCACACTACTCAGGAAGGAATACATATAAATGACCTCATAGGGGACAGGAGCCATAGTAGGGAAACAAGTGTAGTCAAAGATAAGATAAAACCACTATTGCAAACTAGAAATACCGCAGGAAATAGCAAACAAGAGGACTCCACTAGCAATAGTGAGGATATATTACCAAAAACAACTGGTGGGAGCTCCATTGTTGGTGCTAGGGAGGATAGAAGTAAGACAGGAAAACATGCACCAACAGGGAATACAGTCACAGAAACCCAACGCAAACGGAAACCAAGCCTGTGCACATACTATGCACTCGGTATCTGCTGGCATGGGAAATCTGGAAAAACAGATAGGACGTGCAACTATGATCACCCTAGAAAATGCCATGCCCATATGACAACAGGAAAATGCAAACTCCCTTCCTGTAAGCTTTTTCACCCTGAACTGTGTACCTCTTCAGTACAGGAAAGACTGTGCTATAACTTAAATTGCCAGGCATACCATCTAAAGGGGACAAAAAGATACAAAACATCCAGGCCATGGGAAAACCTGGGTAGCCACAGCCACTCAAGAGGGAGAGGTTTTTTAGTGCCAGGAAGGAAAAAAAACTGGCAGGAAATGGCAGAAATCGTACACCAAATCCAGTCATTCCTGGAGTGGAACCACAGTCGATGGCCTCCACTCCAAACCAACAGATACAGATACTAATGCCGGAAAAAAAATCCCCCCCCCCAGTACCAACAATACCACCAGTCCGATAACATTCTTCTTTGCAAATATACAGGGTCTAAAGCCAGCAACAAACAACAAAATACCTTTCATCCGTGGACTGCTTGCAGAGGCAAAGGCAATGTTCGCGGCTTTCACTGAGACCCACATAAAGGATCACTTGGACAACGAAATATGGATCCCAGGTTACAACCTATACAGATGTGACAGAGTGAACAGGCAAAAGGGGGGGGGGGGTTGGCCTGTACATTGCAGAGTCACTTGTTTGTACAGAACTGCTAAATGCCTCAAATGATGTAGTGGAAGTTTTAGCAGTAAAGGTCGAGAACCAAAACCTAGTCATTGTGGTAGTCTACAAGCCTCCGGATGCAACATCCCAGCAATTCCAGGAACAGCTGTTAAAAATTGACCACTGTCTGGAAAATCTTCCAGCTCCTGCACCCAACATCTTGCTCCTGGGGGATTTCAACTTAAGGCACCTAAAATGGAGGAATATAGCAAATAATATTGTTGCAGTAATAACACCAGGAGGCAGCTCTGATGAAAACTCACACTCACGCGAGCTTTTAAATCTCTGCACAAAATTCAATTTAAACCAGCAAATAATAGAGCCTACTAGACTGGAGAATATACTAGACCTCATCTTCACTAACAATGATGATCTGATAAGAAATGTCACCATATCAAAAACAATATACTCAGATCACAACATAATTGAGGTTCAGTCATGTATGCGCGGAGCCCCAGACCGACATAATGAGATTAGTCACGAGGGAGCATTCACCAAATTCAACTTCAATAACAAAAACAAAGTGGGACCAAGTAAACCAAGTCCTAACCGATATAAGCTGGGAAGATATACTAAGCAACACAGACCCCAACTTATGCCTAGAACAGATTAACTCGGTGGCACTCGATGTATGCACAAGGCTTATTCCTCTAAGAAAAAGGAGGAGTAGATGTAAAACAGAAAGAGACAGGCGCTCCCTTTACAGGCGACGGAAAAGAATAACAGAGCGGCTAAAAGAGGTCAATATATCTGAAATGCGTAGGGAGACACTGGTCAGAGAAATAGCAAGCATCGAACTTAAGCTAAAAGAATCCTTTAGGAGTCAGGAATCGCGGGAAGAACTAAAAGCCATAAATGAAATCGAAAAAAACCCAAAGTATTTCTTCTCCTATGCCAAATCAAAATCGAGAACAGCGTCCAGTATTGGGCCCCTACTTAAACAAGATGGGTCCTACACAGATGACAGCAAGGAAATGAGTGAGCTACTTAAGTCCCAATATGACTCAGTTTTTAGCAAGCCGCTAACCAGACTGAGAGTCGAAGATCAATATGAATTTTTTATGAGAGAGCCATAAAATTTGATTAACACAAGCCTATCCGATGTTATCCTGACGCCAAATGACTTCGAACAGGCGATAAATGACATGCCCATGCACTCTGCCCCAGGGCCAGACTCATGGAACTCTGTGTTCATCAAGAACTGCAAGAAGCCCCTATCACGAGCCTTTTCCATCCTATGGAGAGGGAGCATGGACACGGGGGTCGTCCCACAGTTACTAAAAGCAACAGACATAGCCCCACTCCACAAAGGGGGCAGTAAAGCAACAGCAAAGAACTACAGACCAATAGCACTAACATCCCATATCATAAAAATCTTTGAAAGGGTCCTAAGAAGCAAGATCACCACCCATCTAGAAACCCATCAGTTACACAACCCAGGGCAACATGGGTTTAGAACAGGTCGCTCCTGTCTGTCTCAACTATTGGATCACTACGACAAGGTCCTAAATGCACTAGAAGACAAAAAGAATGCAGATGTAATATATACAGACTTTGGAAAAGCCTTCGACAAGTGTGACCATGGCGTAATAGCGCACAAAATGCGTGCTAAAGGAATAACAGGAAAAGTCGGTCGATGGATCTATAATTTCCTCACTAACAGAACACAGAGTAGTCGTCAACAGAGTAAAGTCCGAGGCAGCTACGGTGAAAAGCTCTGTTCCACAAGGCACAGTACTCGCTCCCATCTTGTTCCTCATCCTCATATCCGACATAGACAAGGATGTCAGCCACAGCACCGTGTCTTCCTTTGCAGATGACACCCGAATCTGCATGGCAGTGTCTTCCATTGCAGACACTGCAAAGCTCCAGGCGGACATCAACCAAATCTTTCAGTGGGCTGCAGAAAACAATATGAAGTTCAACGATGAGAAATTTCAATTACTCAGATATGGTAAACATGAGGAAATTAAATCTTCATCAGAGTACAAAACAAATTCTGGCCACAAAATAGAGCGAAACACCAACGTCAAAGACCTGGGAGTGATCATGTCGGAGGATCTCACCTTCAAGGACCATAACATTGTATCAATCGCATCTGCTAGAAAAATGACAGGATGGATAATGAGAACCTTCAAAACTAGGGAGGCCAAGCCCATGATGACACTCTTCAGGTCACTTGTTCTATCTAGGCTGGAATATTGCTGCACACTAACAGCACCTTTCAAGGCAGGTGAAATTGCCGACCTAGAAAATGTACAGAGAACTTTCACGGCACGCATAACGGAGATAAAACACCTCAATTATTGGGAGCGCTTGAGGTTCCTAAACCTGTATTCCCTGGAACGCAGGAGGGAGAGATACATGATTATATACACCTGGAAAATCCTAGAGGGACTAGTACCGAACTTGCACACGAAAATCACTCACTACGAAAGCAAAAGACTTGGCAGACGATGCACCATCCCCCCAATGAAAAGCAGGGGTGTCACTAGCACGTTAAGAGACCATACAATAAGTGTCAGGGGCCCGAGACTGTTCAACTGCCTCCCAGCACACATAAGGGGGATTACCAACAGACCCCTGGCATTCTTCAAGCTGGCACTGGACAAGCACCTAAAGTCAGTTCCGGATCAGCCGGGCTGTGGCTCGTACGTTGGTTTGCGTGCAGCCAGCAGCAACAGCCAGGTTGATCAGGCTCTGATCCACCAGGAGGCCTGGTCACAGACCGGGCCGCGGGGGCGTTGACCCCCGGAACTCTCTCCAGGTAAACTCCAGGTCCAGGTACTGACCACAGCCTCACCTTCCACACTACTGACCACAGCCCCACCCTCCACACTACTGACCACAGCCTCACCTTCCACACTACTGACCACAGCCTCACCTTCAACACTACTGACCACAGAACCACCTTCCACACTACTGACCACAGCCTCACCTTCCACACTACTGACCACAGCCCCACCTTCCACACTACTGACCACAGCCCCACCTTCCACACTACTGACCACAGCCTCACCTTCCACACTACTGACCACAGCCTCACCTTCCACACTACTGACCACAGCCCCACCTTCCACACTACTGACCACAGCCTCACCTTCCACACTACTGACCACAGCCTCACCTTCCACACTACTGACCACAGCCTCACCTTCCACACTACTGACGACAGCCTCACCTTCCACACTACTGACCACAGCCTCACCTTCCACACTACTGACCACAGCCTCACCTTCCACACTACTGACCACAGCCTCACCTTCCACACTACTGACCACAGCCTCACCTTCCACACTACTGACCACAGCCTCACCTTCCACACTACTGACCACAGCCCCACCTTCCACACTACTGACCACAGCCCCACCTTCCACACTACTGACCACAGCCCCACGTTCCACACTACTGACCACAGCCTCACCTTCCACACTACTGACCACAGCCTCACCTTCCACACTACTGACCACAGCCCCACCTTCCACACTACTGACCACAGCCCCACCTTCCACACTACTGACCACAGCCCCACCTTCCACACTACTGACCACAGCCCCACCTACACTACTGACCACAGCCCCACCTTCCACACTACTGACCACAGCCCCACCTTCCACACTACTGACCACAGCCCCACCTTCCACACTACTGACCACAGCCTCACCTTCCACACTACTGACCACAGCCTCACCTTCCACACTACTGACCACAGCCTCACCTTCCACACTACTGACCACAGCCTCACCTTCCACACTACTGACCACAGCCCCACCTTCCACACTACTGACCACTGCCCCACCTTCCACACTACTGACCACTGCCCCACCTTCCACACTACTGACCACAGCCCCACCTTCCACACTACTGACCACAGCCCCACCTTCCACACTACTGACCACAGCCCCACCTTCCACACTACTGACCACAGCCCCACCTTCCACACTACTGACCACAGCCTCACCTTCCACACTACTGACCACAGCCTCACCTTCCACACTGCTGACCACAGCCTCACCTTCCACACTGCTGACCACAGCCTCACCTTCCACACTACTGACCACAGCCTCACCTTCCACACTACTGACCACAGCCTCACCTTCCACACTACTGACCACAGCCTCACCTTCCACACTACTGACCACAGCCTCACCTTCCACACTACTGACCACAGCCTCACCTTCCACACTACTGACCACAGCCTCACCTTCCACACTACTGACCACAGCCTCACCTTCCACACTACTGACCACAGCCTCACCTTCCACACTACTGACCACAGCCTCACCTTCCACACTACTGACCACAGCCTCACCTTCCACACTACTGACCACAGCCTCACCTTCCACACTACTGACCACAGCCTCACCTTCCACACTGCTGACCACAGCCTCACCTTCCACACTACTGACCACAGCCTCACCTTCCACACTACTGACCACAGCCTCACCTTCCACACTACTGACCACAGCCTCACCTTCCACACTACTGACCACAGCCTCACCTTCCACACTACTAACCACAGCCTCACCTTCCACACTACTGACCACTGCCCCCATCTTCCCTTTCTGAATGCAGTCACTCGACTTCACTATCAGGACTCAAGTCCGACCAACCGAATCCCTTCGCAAATGCTACCTTCCTGATGCTCACGTAAAAACCATTTGTCTCCAGTCATCCTCGTCTAACAAGCTCACTAAAGTCAGCTGGGCTGCTGTTCTTACTAGCACTCAGAACCTCCTTCATACTCTCCCTCCATCTCGTCTTGAAGAGGCCCCTGCCCCTCCTTCCTGTTCACATTTATACACCCTCTTGGTCATCTCTTTCTGCTCCATTCTCTCTGAATGCCCCACCCCTCAAGGAAGGTTCCTTGATGTTGGTGAGGGGCTCTTGATTTAGGGAATTGGATCTGTGCTCCAGTTCCCCGAATTAAGCCTGAATGCCTTCCACATCCCCCCCCCAGGCGCTGTATAATCCTCCGGGTTTAGCGCTTCCCCCTTGATTATAATAATAATAATAATCTGAATGCCCCAGTCACGCCATCAACCCTTCCTCTGCCCTCTGAACTATACTTTCCGTAACTTCCACACGATCATCTAGTTTCTAAAACTCTGAATAATGTTAAATATTTCATTTTATATTATTTTGTGCGTGTCTTACCAACATCAGATTTAAGTAACAAAATATATTTGCTTTACATGAAAAATAAATCCAGATTTACGTACTTTATAAAAAATGTATTTAAGTTCGTCCTCCTTGTATTTCTTACCTATATGTTTCAGCTATTGATACGAAGTGTGTTTCTCTCTATACTCATTTCTCATGGAGGGAGACAAGGTGTCTGTTGCATTTGTCTCGAGAGAGAGAGAGAGAGAGAGAGAGAGAGAGAGAGAGAGAGAGAGAGAGAGAGAAAGAGAGAGAGAGAGAAAGAGAGAGAGAGAGAGAGAGAGAGAGAGAGAGAGAGAGAGAGAGAGAGAGAGAGAGAGAGAGAGAGAGAGAGAGAGAGAGAGAGAGAGTGAGTCTTTCCCATCATCTTTCTCATGAGGTGAATGAGGACGAGTGAGAATTTGACTTACTGGGTTTGTGAGGAATGTTGTGCTGGGGTCTGTGGCTTCTCTCTCTGCAGGTGTCTGCTGTGTGTCGAGTGTGTGGCTGGTGGTCCTGTCTGCTGGCGTCTGCTGCAGCTGAATGTCCAGTGTGTTCCGTGTATGGCTGGTGGTCCTGTCTGCTGGCGTCTGCTGCAGTTGAATGTCCAGTGTCTCCTGCGTGTAGCTGCTGGTCACTCGACTTCCATTGACGGGCGTGACTCCTGCCTCTGACTACAGGAACATTCACTTCAACTACATGGTAGCAAATAATAACGTACTAACCAAACAAGTGAAAATATCTGTAGAAATATCTTTTATGTATCAAAAAATATCTTAACCAAATAGCATATGCGGATAAATGTGTGAATTTAATGGTCTCAGAACAAGGAACCACGACAGCAGTGACTTGTGTTTTGGTCTGGTCAAAATTGATGAAATCATTAGTTAGTGATGATCAAATAAAAATTTAAAAACATTCTGCATTTTACCTTTCCAGTTGTGAAAATATGCAAGGAAATATTGGCATATTGTCATAAATGTTAAAGTTAGAAGCTTTAGTTAATGTACGACCTCTAACACTTAATGTACGACCTCTCTAACACTTACAGAGGTCGTACATTAAGTGTTAGGTCGTACATTAACACTTAATGTACGACCTAAGTGTTAAAGAGGTCGTACATTAAGTGTTAGAGAGGTCGTACATTAAGTGTTAGAGAGGTCGTGCATTAAGTGTTAGAGAGGTCGTGCATTAAGTGTTAGAGAGGTCGTGCATTAAGTGTTAGAGAGGTCGTGCATTAAGTGTTAGAGAGGTCGTACATTAACACTTAATGCACGACCTCTCTAACACTTAATGTACGACCTCTCTAACACTGTACGAGCATTCTAACACTTAATGTACGACCTCTCTAACACGTAATGCACGAGCTCTCTAACACTTAATGTACGACCTCTCTAACACGTAATGCACGAGCTCTCTAACACTTAATGTACGACCTCTCTAACAATATACGACCTTTCTAACACTTAATGTATGACCTCTCTAACACTTAATGTACGACCTCTCTAACAATATACGACCTTTCTAACACTTTATGTACGACCTCTCTAAGTGTTAGAGAGGTCGTACATTAAGTGTTAGATAGGTCATACACTAACACTTAATGTACGACCTCTCTAACACTTAGAGAGGTCGTACATAAAGTGTTAGAGAGGTCATACATTAAGTGTTAGAGAGGTCATACATTAAGTGTTAGAGAGGTCGTATATTGTTAGAGAGGTCGTACATTAAGTGTTAGAGAGCTCGTGCATTACGTGTTAGAGAGGTCGTACATTAAGTGTTAGAATGCTCGTACAGTGTTAGAGAGGTCGTACATTAAGTGTTAGAGAGGTCGTACATTAAGTGTTAATGTTCGACCTCTCTAACACTTAATGCACGACCTCTAACACTAAATATACGACCTCTAACACTTAATGTACGACCTCTCTAACACTTAATGTACGACCTCTCTAACACTTAATGTACGACCTCTCTAACACTTAATGTACGACCTCTCTAACACTTAATGTACGACCTCTCTAACACTTAATGTACGACCTCTCTAACACTTAATGTACGATCTCTCTAACAATGTACGAGCATTCTAACACTTAGAGGTCGTACATTAAGTGTTAGAGAGGTCGTACATTAAGTGTTAGAGAGGTCGTACATTAAGTGTTAGAGGTCGTACATTTAGTGTTAGAGAGGTCGTGCATTAAGTGTTATAGAGGTCGTACAGTAAGTGTTAGAGAGGTCGTGCATTAAGTGTTAGAGAGGTCGTACATTAACACTTAATTCACGACCTCTAAGTGTTAATGTACGACCTCTATAACACTTAATGCACGACCTCTCTAACACTTAAAGTACGACCTCTCTAACACTTAATGTACGACCTCTCTAACACTTAATGTGCGACCTCTAAGTGTTAGAATGCTCGTACATTGTTAGAGAGATCGTACATTAAGTGTTAGAGAGGTCGTACATTAAGTGTTAGAATGCTCGTACATTAAGTGTTAGAGAGGTCGTGCATTAAGTGTTAGAGAGGTCGAACATTAACACTTAATGTACGACCTCTCTAACACTGTACGAGCATTCTAACACTTAATGTACGACCTCTCTAACACGTAATGCACGAGCTCTCTAACACTTAATGTACGACCTCTCTAACAATATACGACCTCTCTAACACTTAATGTACGACCTCTCTAACACTTAATGTACGACCTCTTTAACACTTAATGTACGACCTCTCTAAGTGTTAAAGTGTTAGAGAGGTCGTTCATTAAGTGTTAGAGAGGTCGTACATTAAGTGTTAGAGAGGTCGTACATTAACACTTAATGTATGACCTCTCTAACACTTAATGTACGACCTCTCTAACACTTAATGTACGACCTCTCTAACACTTAATGTACGACCTCTCTAACACTTAATGTTCGAGCTCTCTAACACAATGTACGAGCACTAACACAATGTACGAGCACTAACACAATGTACGAGCACTAACACAATGTACGAGCACTAACACAATGTACGAGCACTAACACAATGTACGAGCACTAACACAATGTACGAGCACTAACACAATGTACGAGCACTAACACAATGTACGAGCACTAACACTTAATGCACGACCTCTCTTACACTTAAAAAAAACACAGATTGCAAAAAGAACGTTAAATGGAGTAGTATAGTGAGTTGTCATAATGCAGAGTCTACTCACTGGCTGTAGAGGCTTGGTGGAATGTGGAGAGGGAGGCTGTTGCAGTAAACGGAGGTTCGAAGCTGTCAGGTCCAGCCCAAGCATGGACAACAACTCCGAGCGGAAGTATTCAGCGTTGGCAAAGTGAAGAGCTCCACCGAACTGGAAGATGCTAACACCTGCCACCTCCACCGCCTGGTCGCCCAGCACCAACCCACCGGGGAGGAAATATTACTACTCACAAAACAGACATAATATGATTGAAAATAAATCAGGGAACGGGTGGGGGTTGAACCCATGGCAAGTGAGTCCTAAAATTCGGAGGCCAGAGCGTTATTCGCTCGACGGACTGACTAATGACACTCATCTAATAAGATGGATTTTAACGAAAATCTTCCCATACTAAATAAGACGAACACTTAATGTATTTTTTTAGCACTGAAAATAACGGTACCCATTCATAGCAATTCTTTAAGAATCACGTATCAGAATCAACTGGCATTCTCCTGCCAGCCTTAACCAGTAACATTATACTTACTAAACACAAGAATGTAATGTTACATACCAATGCTACAAAGACTAGGAGCATAAAAGCCAGTTAGTAATGTCAGGTATTTTAAAGTCAGGAAAAAACTTAGTGACATATTAGAAGGAAGACATTGTGGCTTTATAGTCAGATGTGTAGGCGAAATTCTCTTAGTAGTGATGGTAACCTCAGAGTTTTGATGGTAATCTCTGAGATCAGATGGTAATCTCAGATCGGATGATAATATCAAAGTTTAGATGATAATCTCAAAGATCAGTTGGTAATCTAAAAGTTTTGATGGTAATCTCAAAGTTCTGATATTATTCTCCAAGATAAGATGGTAATTTCAAAGTTTTGATGGTAATCTCGGAGATCAGATGATAATCTTAGAGATCAGATGGTAATCTCTGAGTTCTGATGGTAATCTCAGATTTCTGATGGTAATCTCCAAGTTCAGATCGTTAAGTTAGAATTTAAATTATAATCTCAGATTTCAGATGGTAGTCAGAGTGACGAAGAAGTTGTTGGTAGGAAGGGTGGTGAATAGTTCGGTTAAGGATGACAAACCAATAACTAATTTGTCAACCAGGCTGTCGCTGCTAGCAGCCAGGCCTACATAGCCATAATAACCTGGGTGATCTGGCGCTTCTTGGAGATAGCAGACCGACAAGGCTGCTGGTGGCGGGTTGAAAAGCTTACGACTACGGATGTAAACACAGTGTCCTCTCTCTCACTCCGGTAAGTTGTTATGACAGAGTGCAGGTTAGGGACGTGATCCTTGAGTAATTTCCATGTGTATATTAACAGGCAATTGACTCAAGAAATTATAATAACTATTACCAACAAACCACGACTTACCTTCCAGTTACCGGGTAAACCTCGCCCTGGTTTAACCGGTAACTGCTGTCACGCTTGTTTTAAGAGATTACATTAAAGGCGTTTTCAATCACTGTCGGAAGTGTATATTTTGTTGTTTGTTCTGCCCTGTACGGACAGGAAACATCCCGTGGATATATTTTTTAGTTCTGATATCCGTTCCATCTTGAAAGATGCTGCGGTAAGATGAAAGTCCATTATTTGCTTCACTTGTTCTGGAAATTCTCATAAAACAGATGATCATTTCGTAGGTTGTTCTCTAAATGACAGATCCTCTGGCTATTTTGTTCCTGATTCTTTCACAGGTTCCGGCCATCTATGAGATGACATGTCTGCGTTTTGGTAATAAATAATACACTTGTGCTATACTTGGAATTTTTATTCTGGAAACGTTTCGCCAGCCAGTGACTTTATCAATGCAGAGAAACTATGAAAGAGGCGGTGCCTGAGGTAATCAGGCTAAAGGACTGACTTCCTGAAATTTTTCCTTCTCTTCCAGCATCTCTCTATATTGGACTGAAGATGCTACTGACTGGCGAAACGTTTCCGGAAGATTCCCAAGTGTTGCACCTTGTCTGTTTTCTAGCCCCTTTATTCAGATCATGTCTGTGCTTCATAGCCGGTCCTTGCTGTAAATTGTTCATTTCCACGCTGTTAAAATTCATCCTCACTGACCATCATTTACTTTTCTTTCTCCACTGTAAAACTTTCTTGATATCTGTATTTTTTTCCCCCACTGAGGTGATTTTTCATGCATATTTTGGTATCATCCGTTAAGAGTTATATAAAGAAGTAGCTAATATTTCTTATCTTGCCTTGGATGTTCTTTGGTTTACCACACCTCTTCTGTGTGCTATTTTATAATAAATATGAATTTCCATATGTCTTTGCAAATTCTATGTAAACCACATCTGTGTATTGGTTTCCTTCCAAAGCCATCATTTGTCTTGCCAAAGTGATTTTCGTAATTGAGAAAGGCATGACCTTCCTGCTCTGAAGCTAAGCTAGCTTGTTTGGTGACAAGTTCTCCCATAATATCAGTAACTTAGGACCCCAACACACTTCCAAGACGTGTGATGTGTTATGTTAGTGAGTCAGTAATTGTTAACCATCTCTCTGCTGCTTCCTTGCTCAAGAGGAACTCGCGGCACCTTTCTTATGGCTTCTGGAATTCCATCTTTCTAAATAACATCAAAGATCAGTGCTCGTGCTAATGGTATTTTATATTACTTTCTAAACACAGTTTTCCAGGAATCAGGTGAATCACTCAAAGCAATATTTTTCGAGGTATGTGTGAAGTGTGGTAATGTTTGTAGGTAATTTAAATAGAAGACGGAGTTAATGAATCGTTTAGAGTTCTTATGATGACAAATGAATTGTTCAACATTAAGTTGTTTGCAAATTGTGTTATTACGATTTCGTGATTCGTGGTGTTGGTTTACCATCATCGGTTTATGAAAAACCTTCGAGTAATGAACCAATAGTGGAAGGGGCTTTTGACTTTGCATTTTGTAGATGCAAAAAATATTTTCGATTTTTAAATTTATGAAAGACTTGGGTTTCTTTTCTCTTTGTATTTGTTCTGTCTAATATAAAGTCTTTATTTTTTTCTGCATCTGCAATATATCAGCGAATTTTTTTTTTCATTTAATGTGATTTTTTTGAGCAGTTTAACAAAAAAATCTTATGTAATCACTTTACCAAAAATATCATATGTAAAGTTTTAAACGTTCATCATGTATGTTTGTATGACATCATTTTTAAACATTTGACATAATTTTTGCACATTTGACATTTTTTACGTTTATCATTTTTATATGTTTGACATCATTTTTTGTATGTTTGACATCATTTTTATGTTTGACATCATTTTTTGTATGTTTGACATCATTTTTATGTTTGACATCATTTTTTTACATTTGACATCATTTTTTTACATTTGACATTTTTTACGTTTGACATCATTTTTGTACGTTTGACATCATTTTTGTACTTTTGGCATCATTTTTGTACGTTTGACATCATTTTTGTACGTTTGACATCATTTTTGTACGTTTGACATCATTTTTGTACGTTTGGCATCATTTTTGTACGTTTGACATTTTGTATGCTTGATAATTTTTGTATTTCATTTTTTAAATTATTTCATTTTTGTGTTTGACGTCATTTTTTGTATTTATTTAATTTTTGTACGTTTGACATCATTTTTGGCTTTCCTCAGAGACATGTTTCATACAGTAATTGTATCCATGAACATTAATTTTTACCGTGTATGGTTTTTGTTTAAGAGAAGCCAGGATGGTTTCCCAGGATTGTAACAGTTTCTCGTTCATTTTATCTCATTCAAGGCTGACTTTTGAAGTTAAAGTTACTGAACATTCCCACCAGCTGGTTATGTTCAAGTTATTCACGTCTGAACGTACATTATGTTTGTACTTTGTTGAAGTTGTGATCAGATTACATTTTGTAAAGTAAAAGGACACAAGTGCAACTAATGTGACATTTATTGTGGCAACGTTTCGCTCTCCAGGAGCTTTATCAAGCCATTACAAACAATACGCGGACACAGAGGGTATATAAAGGCTCAGAGTGAGGTGCAATACTAGTGAGGTACCATTTCGATGTTCACTAGTGGTAGTGGTAGTAGTAGTAGTGGTAGTGACAAAAGTAATACAATATGGTAGAGCAATTAATTCGTACATGAGTAAAAGGATATAAAAGCTATTACTTGGATAACAAAAATAGGTTGGACAAATATAGTGGAAAGAGGCAGCTTGTTTCAGTGTTTACTCTCTGTAATGTGCTTTGTGTAGTATAACAGGAGAGACTATGTGATGGCAGGGTTTACTGTTTTCAGGAGGATTCTTGCTAAGACTTCGGAGATGGTGAAGCTGCCGTTGTTTTGTTTAATTGTATTTGAAACAGCGATCAGTGCTGATTCGAGGCACTTTCGTCTGCGGAAATTAGTTTCTTTGATCACTAATTGGGCGTCTCTGAATTTCATGAGATGATTGGTGGAATTTCGGTGTTGTACACAGGCGTTGTTCAAGTTATCGTTCCTACATGCGTAAATGTGTTCATTGAGGCGGGTGTCGAGGTTTCTTGCTGTTTCACCTACGTAAATCTTGTCACAGCCTCCACAGGGTATAGTGTAAACTCCTGCATTGACTGGTTCGTGGTGCTTGGATTTTGTCCTGGTTAGATCCTTTATTGAAGTGCTAAAAGCGATGGCGACTCTGGTGTTAGCTTGTGAAAGTACTTTTGAGACGTTCAGTGCAACCTGGCTGTTGGGAAGAATTATAACTTTGTTGGGAGTGGTGTTGATGCGTGGAGAATTAATGATCTGAAGAGCTCTTTTCTTGCAGTCTTTGATGAAAAAAGAAGGAAAATGTAACTCAGTGAATGTTTGGTGAATGTATGTACATTCCTCGTCAAGAAACTCAGAACTACAAATTCGGTATGCTCTTAGGAAAAACCCGATGATGATGCCTCTTTTGGTCTTGGTATCTTGACTGGAATAGAAGTGTGTGAGATCATTTTTATTGGTGGGTTTCCGATAAACTTGAAATCTTAGGTTGTTGTCTTCTTTGTGAATGAGGACGTCGAGGAAAGGTAGCTTGTCATTGGACTCTTCTTCTAGTGTAAACTGGATCGCCGGTTCAACTGCGTTGAGCCTTGCCTGAAGATCCCGTACATCAAAACGTTTTGGAGTTATTACGAGGACATCGTCCACGTAACGTAACCAAGTGACGCGATCCAGTTTACACTAGAAGAAGTGTCCAATGACAAGCTACCTTTCCTCGACGTCCTTATTCACAAAGTAGACACCAACCTAAGATTTCAAGTTTATCGGAAACCCACCAATAAAAATGATCTCACACACTTCTATTCCAGTCAAGATACCAAGA
This sequence comes from Cherax quadricarinatus, assembly GCF_038502225.1. Classification (NCBI taxonomy): domain Eukaryota; kingdom Metazoa; phylum Arthropoda; class Malacostraca; order Decapoda; family Parastacidae; genus Cherax; species Cherax quadricarinatus. Next base: position 79,281,213 of record NC_091293.1, read on the forward strand.
CCAAAAGAGGCATCATCATCGGGTTTTTCCTAAGAGCATACCGAATTTGTAGTCCTGAGTTTCTTGACGAGGAATGTACATACATTCACCAAACATTCACTGAGTTACATTTTCCTTCTTTTTTCATCAAAGACTGCAAGAAAAGAGCTCTTCAGATCATTAATTCTCCACGCATCAACACCACTCCCAACAAAGTTATAATTCTTCCCAACAGCCAGGTTGCACTGAATGTCTCAAAAGTACTTTCACAAGCTAACACCAGAGTCGCCATCGCTTCTAGCACTTCAATAAAGGATCTAACCAGGACAAAATCCAAGCACCACGAACCAGTCAATGCAGGAGTTTACACTATACCCTGTGAAGGCTGTGACAAGATTTACGAAGGTGAAACAGCAAGAAACCTCGACACCCGCCTCAATGAACACATTTACGCATGTAGGAACGATAACTTGAACAACACCTGTGTACAACACCGAAATTCCACCAATCATCTCATGAAATTCAGAGACGCCCAATTAGTGATCAAAGAAACTAATTTCCGCAGACGAAAGTGCCTCGAATCAGCACTGATCGCTGTTTCAAATACAATTAAACAAAACAACGGCAGCTTCACCATCTCCGAAGTCTTAGCAAGAATCCTCCTGAAAACAGTAAACCCTGCCATCACATAGTCTCTCCTGTTATACTACACAAAGCACATTACAGAGAGTGAACACTGAAACGAGCTGCCTCTTTCCACTATATTTGTCCAACCTATTTTTATGTTATCCAAGTAATAGCTTTTATATCCTTTTACTCATGTACGAATTAATTGCTCTACCATATTGTATTACTTTTGTCACTACCACTACTACTACTACTACTACTACTACTACTACTACCACTAGTGAACATCGAAATGGTACCTCACTAGTATTCACCTCACTCTGAGCCTTTATATACCCTCTGTGTCCATGTATTGTTTGTAATGGCTTGATAAAGCTCCTGGAGAGCGAAACGTTGCCACAATAAATGTCACATTAGTTGCACTTGTGTCCTTTTACTTTACATATTGTCGGTAATTCTACCAACTTTATTACAGATTACATTTTGTTGGAGATTATGTTTCTGATTAGTTCATTATTCGTGAAGATCAGGTCTAGCGTATTTCCAGGAGGTGCTGTTACTGTAGTTACAAAAGTTTACTGGTATGAACCTGCTGGGCCAGAGTCCTTCCAGGTACCTGAACGGTACAATGGTTATGTCTGTTACTGTCGACTTTCCATCAGTCTATTATCAAAACTGATAGACTGGGCACATCGACTCCAGGTTGAAGGACAGATTACCTCAAACTTATTCTCATATTCCACCGTTCTTTAAATTTGGCTAAACGTTTCCAGAATAAAGATACAGGTATCTCATGTATTATATATGTTGAAATCTTCAAAGACGATAATATTTGACATTGGGCAGCGAAGATTTTCTAGGCAGCTGCCTATTTTGCTCTTTTGTTCAGTGAATTCCTCTGTTGTTGACATTGGAGGTTTGTGTTAGTAAAAAATTATCATATATTTTTTTTGTTTCAAACTGACATTTCCTCCAATTTGACAATTCCTCCACTGTATCAGTTCCTCCACTGTATCAGTTCCTCCACTGTATCAGTTCCTCCACTTGAACAATTTTGCGCAACGAAATAAGTCTTTTACCTGAAGACTTTCCTTTTTCAAAAATTTATTTAATTTATCGCATCTGTACAGATGAGATGGAGCAAAAGCTTTTGGCGAAAGGTTCGCGAATTAAACCTGATTCCCTCTTATTCCCGCAGGTTCTGTGTGAACCCAGTGTGTTTATAACCGCCTCAAGAATTTAATAAGAATATACATTATCGCCAAAATATTTTAACGGCAATACTGGATAGAAATATTTCCCAGCTTACCAACTGATATTTATTTACATCCAGATAAACATCTGTGTGTGGGACGTGTCCTAGACGAGCTGTAGGAGGTCTCTGAGAGCGAGCAAGGAGGACAACCAGGGACACTCCCAGGCCGGCCATTAACCCGTAGTCCATGTCCACGAAGACTGTCACGTTAAAGGTGATAAACCAGATGAGAGCGTCGAGCCTTGACACGACCCACAGTGAGACGAAGTCTTGAAACTGCATGAAGAGTCCCTTCATTGATACTACGATGATAGTCGACAACACACACTGAGGAAGTAAAACAGTGTTATATAATACATACAAGATGAAATAGGCATCCGTGCAACATCTATCTAGATAGATAGATGTTGCACAATCATCAAGACCGGTAGTGAACACCAGCTGCTAGGCTGAGGGACTGATAACCTTATCTTCTGCCTCTCCTGTTTTCTATATTGTATTCATAAAGTCACCAGTTGGCGATATGTCAACATCATTAAGATACCCAGATGCTGCACAGGTCTCTAATTTATCAACACATAAAATGCATACCTTAACATGAAACTCAGTAGACTTGAAAGATGGTAATGTTCAAGTTACAGAACTCAGGTTCTGCTTCAAATAAACCTTTGAAGTTCCAGTAGCTGATAAACCTTTAGTTAATTACGTATTTGGTGATTTTATTATTGCCCAACTGAAGTCTTTCACTTAAGACTGATACTATAATAGCGTAACAGCACACTGCTAATGTGCCCAATTTTGCTAAATAAACATAATACTGGCACACACACACACACACACACGCACAAAGATGTTAGGAAATATTTCTTCAGTCACAGAGTAGTCAGGAAGTGGAATAGTTTGAGAAGCGATGTAGTGGAGGTAGGATCCATTCACAGCTTTAAGAAGAGGTATGATAAAGCTCATGGTTCAAGGAGAGTGACCCAGTATCGGCCAGTGAAGAAGCGGGTCCAGGAGCTAAGACTCGACCCCTGCAACCTCAACTAGGTGAGTACACACATGCTAGTCATGGGTTATTTCAATCACACGGAGAATACTTGGGAAAACCTGGAGCCACATGGGGGTTGACTAAAATGATTTACTGTACAAGGAATCCCCCCGTATGAAAATAGACTTAAAGCCTTGAATCTCCACTCTCTGGAGAGACATAGAATGAGGGGGAGATATCATCGACGTGTATAAGTGGATGACGGGCATAAACAAAAGTGATATTAATAAAATACTGAGGATGTCGAACCAGGTAAGAACCAGAAATGATGGATTTAAGTTGGATAAATTTAGATTTAGAAATGACATAGGTAAGTACTGGTTTTCTAACAGAGTTATGGATGCGTGGAACAATCTTCCGAGTAGGGTGATAGAGGCTAGGACCTTGGGTAGCTTTAAAAAGAAACTAGACAAATATATGAGTGGGAGGGGCTGGATTTGATTGGTGTCGTGGATACGAAAGCAAATCCTTGGGTAGCTTTGGGCAGGGGTGGTTTTGATATGGACCTGCCTTTATGCAGTGTTCCTCCAGTCTTATGTTCTCATATTTTGCAATTCGAAAAAGGACAAACGGATTCAACCACTTACCATGAAAACCTTGATTTACTGTCTCTACTTAAGAATTTTAAAATTAAAGTTGCATTCAAAAATCTTAGTACAATAAAAAAATCATTAAAAATTCCCCAAAAGATGCTGATGATTGTGTCTACAAGAATCTCTCTGAAAAAGGCAATAAAGTTAATTATAACATTAGAAGTGGACAAGAGTCTAATGCTTTGTTAATTTATTTGAGAGATTTTAATCACCATTTTTTAAGGACCGAGAAAGTTATATCAGGCAGGTCTAGGGTTGAGATAAATATAATTGAATCAAGCTTCATAGAAATTAGTATAAATAATAGTTTAGTGTTATACAAATTAGATTTATTTATAATTAATAAACGTTGGGAAGAATTTAAGCTATGCATGACAGGTCCTTGACACTCCCACCTACACCATACCAGGATGGGTGTAATGTTGTTAGGTGATGTCTCAGCCTTATAATCTTTCTACTGTTCTGTTAGTTTTACAGGTCCTTGATAATGTGAGAAATCACGAAAGCGTTTGGAATTTCTTTATTTTATCAGAGTAATTTTTGCATAATATATATGTATACAGAGAAAGATCATAGTCAGCAGGATTCGAAACCACGTCAGGGGAGTCTCGCAAGGTTCCCAAGTGACTAGACCACACTGCCACAGATGCCTCAAAAGCTAGGCAGCCTGGTTTACAAGCCCATTTTCTTCCTATCCTGGGCACAACAATGGCCCTTAAGCATGACTTCAAGGTATTTCATTCCCCTCACAATCGATTTTTATATCAATATACCACACAGAAACAAGCGGAGGTATTTACAGAGAAAGATCGCAGTCAACAGGGTTCGAAACCAAGTGTCCTTTTCCTTTTCTATTATTGCTCCGATCGTGATAAACACATTTTTCGGATTTAAGGACAGTTGGCATTACCGGACACCATTTGCCACTTTTTGTCCATTAAATCGTAGTCACACTAACTAAACCCATCTGTTAATAAACCCATTTATGGTCAACAGAAAGAGTACTTACGTTAGGCAGCGTCTCGAAGGCTGGACCGATGAAGAGGAGAACAATGACAATGAATGCACAGGAGATGAATGCTGTGAGGAGAGATGCACCGCCCACAGCCTCCTGGATGAGGGAGCGAGAGAGGGAGGCAGCCATGGGTCCGCAGGAGAAGAAAGAGCCGAACATGTTGCTCACGCCCTGCCAAGATTGGTTCAATAAGTTGATGATCATGCTAGTGCTAGTTCTATATAACAGTTCAGTGTCCGCGAGTGGTGGAAAGATACGCGTTTGCACAGATTGAAATATTCAATAATGTTTACCTGGAGAGGGTTTCGGGGGGTCAACTCCCCCGCGGCTCGGTCTGAGACCAGGCCTCACGGTGGATACTGTTTCTCCATGAGTGTCTTCTTTAGCCCTTAAACTTATTATGAGCATTCCTGTCTTTCCATGGTTGAAGGGTATATTACCCACAAATATGGGTAACAGAAAGACCTCTCTCTCTCTCTCTCTCTCTCTCTCTCTCTCTCTCTCTCTCTCTCTCTCTCTCTCTCTCTCTCTCTCTCTCTCTCTCTCTCTCTCTCTCTCTCTCTCTCTCTCTCTCTCTCTCTCCATGATTTATACTCGGGTTTAATAGATCCTTACACACTTTTATGTTCATTAAATTCACAGTTAAAGGATATGGATAACACTTTTCCATTCCTGGATGTTTTGATCAACTGAGTGAAGAGGAACTTAAAGTTCAAAGCTTGCAGGAAGATCACCAATGTATGCTAATACATCCACTATTATTCCTGCCATGAAACGAGAAGCAAAAAGGAGTGTATTTCTTTCACGGTTTCATAGTGTTTTACGTATTTGCAGCCTGGGATATTTAGGTGAGGAAATTGCAAGAAACCCTAATGATTTTATTGAAAAGTCATTGACAGCAGCTAGGATGATCCATCATAGGACTGAACCTTTGATAACATCGAGATACCATTTGTTACTTCCTCCATACAACGAGAATTTAGTTTATTCTACCGAATGCACTAAAACGATATGACTTACGGTTAGTGTTTAATAATTCAGGGACAATTAAGAACTTACTAATCAAGAATGCACCTGCAAACTCAGTTACAGGGGTATAAAAGGTGTCTTGCAACAAATGCAATACGTTTTAGGTTGGGAAGGCAGGTAAACTTCTAGAATCCAGGTTAACAAAACACCTCTAGTATTTGATCCAGAAAGTACAAGAATTAGATGCAATATTTAATCACACAATAGTGTGCAATAACCCAGTTAGATGATCTTATGCCTAAGTTAGTCATTAGTTAGTCAGTGGTGGAAAGAAAAATCATAGTCAGTTCATTCGTAACATAGGCCATTGTCTATAGCCTTATCTGGTAGCTTCACAAATGCCCCTGAGTTCTTAAAATGTTGCAGTACATCAAAAATAGGACTAGTCCGCCCATACATAATTTGTTTGATCCCAGGAGTGAATCAGTCATTTTTGCTGGTTCCATTAAAATGTATTATCTCTACAGAGTGAGTCAGAGAGCTATCAGTTGTAACTGGCTCACTGATGCTTTATCATTTTTATCGTCTGCTTTGTAAATTATTCTCCCGCCTCCCTATCGTATATACTTTTTCATTAATAGGCTCGGATTTCTCTATGAAGCCAATGAATATTTCATTTCTCTTACCACCCCATCTTTTATAAATGTACAATTTTTTTTCAATAAACTGGCCCGACTATACCGAGGCAGGATAAATTTAAAAAGAAAAACGAAAGTTTTTCATTTTAAATTTAGTAATTTACACGGGAGAAGGAGCTACTAGGCTCTTGCTCCCGGCATTTTAGTCATCTCTTACGAAACTGGCATTTTAGTCATCTCTTACGAAACTGACATCAGTCAGTCCATCTATCATCATTCCATCATGCAGGAGGAGCCACATGTCTATGGTGCATCCAACAAGATAAGCAGACTCTTGGATGTCACTACCGCCCGGCTCCGGCTGGGTTACAAGTATCTTTGGCAGGTTAAATCACCACCACCAGATGTAGACCAAACGAAATGTAAACTTTGCCAGATGGACTATTGTCACACCTTGCATCATTATGTACTGGAGGGCGATCAGATTAATTAATTTAGAGACAACTCACTCAGAAATGTTCAAGATATGTCAAAGTATTTTATCCACCATTCTGGAAGAATACCCTGACTTTGTTCACTGCAGATAAAGCTAATATTTGCATTAATAACTCATTGCAATTGTGATCAGGTGTGGACGTGTGAATGGTTCATTATTTTATTAACTTGTTCAGCTATCAAAACTTTGGGGTCCCAGTTCCTGGACCCATTATGTACCTCTGTAATATTTCTGACTACCACCCCCTGGATGGGTATGGTGTGACTACCACCCCCTGGATGGGTATGGTGTGACTACCACCCCCTGGATGGGTATGGTGTGACTACCACCCCCTGGATGGGTATGGTGTGACTACCACCCCCTGGATGGGTATGGTGTGACTATCACCCCCTGGATGGGTATGGTGTGACTACCACCCCCTGGATGGGTATGGTGTGACTACCACCCCCTGGATGGGTATGGTGTGACTACCACCCCCTGGATGGGTATGGTGTGACTACCACCCCCTGGATGGGTATGGTGTGACTACCACCCCCTGGATGGGTATGGTGTGACTACCACCCCCTGGATGGGTATGGTGTGACTACCACCCCCTGGATGGGTATGGTGTGACTACCACCCCCTGGATGGGTATGGTGTGACTACCGCCCCCAGGATGGGTATGGTGTGACTACCACCCCCTGGATGGGTATGGGGTGACTACCACCCCCTGGATGGGTATGGTGTGACTACCGTCCCCAGGATGGGTATGGTGTGACTACCGCCCACAGGATGGGTATGGTGTGACTACCGCCCACAGGATGGGTATGGTGTGACTACCGCCCACAGGATGGGTATGGTGTGACTACCGCCCACAGGATGGGTATGGTGTGACTACCACCAACAGGATGGGTATGGTGTGACTACCACCAACAGGATGGGTATGGTGTGACTTCAACCCCCAGGATGGGTATGGTGTGACTACCACCCCCTGGATGGGTATGGTGTGACTACCGCCCCCAGGATGGGTATGGTGTGACTACCACCAACAGGATGGGTATGGTGTGACTATCGCCCCCAGGATGGATATGGTGTGACTACCGCCCACAGGATGGGTATGGTGTGACTACCGCCCACAGGATAGGTATGGTGTGACTACCACCAACAGGATGGGTATGGTGTGACTACCACCAACAGGATGGGTATGGTGTGACTACCGCCCCCAGGATGGGTATGGTGTGACTACCGCCCCCAGGATGGGTATGGTGTGACTACCGCCCCCAGCATGGGTATGGTGTGACTACCGCCCCCAGGATGGGTATGTTGTGCATAATAAGAATATTAAACTTAACTTACGACATGTATGGCTTACAGAGAAAGTTCTTTCCCATGGAGTAAATGCACAAATAGGTATATTTCATTACGTAATGTGATACAAAGTTTAAAGGCTACAATGAAGGTACAAACATTCAAATATACAATATAAAGGGTTTGAGGACTGCAAGTGATCATATACGAGTCAAAATTTACATTTCTAAAATCTGACGAAGCTCCTCAGAGGAGGAGGTCGTACAAGACAGAATGAGGCACATGATCGGTGCTGAGTGACTATCATATATGAGCGAGATTACCTGAGCATAGAGTTCCTGCGTGGCGTCGATGGTGTATCCTTGTCTCTTGGCGAAGATCTTAGCCATGGACAATGTGGTAGTGTAGCCAACCACGCCTATAATGAGGGCATCCACAGCCACGCGGGGTAGCAGCTCCAGCGGGGGTATGGACGGCGCTGGCAGGCTGGCAAAAGTGCTGAATATAAGGATTATGGGTATATAGAGAGGGGACAAAAAAAAATCGCTCCATTCTTAGTTTTAGAGGTTTCAGTGAATATTTGTTTGCTTTGTGTGTTTAGAAAAAAATGTAGGCATGCTGTCGACGTGTTTTGGTAAGACATTGCTTTATGTCTGACTTTACGTGTGCTGGGTGACAGAGGCTTGAAAGGCGTTGTCATAAAGCTGGCCTGACAAATGTTGGTTGCATTCAGCTTGCTTAACGAAGACTGTCTGTTGCTAGTGTATTGTTGCATATTTCCAGCGTCACTCTACATCCCTAAAGGCAAGGAAGTCCCGTTCCAATTTTTTCTTATAGACAGCTGGGGATTAGTGTTACTGCGTACTCTTGCTTGAAAATACATTTTCTAACTTGGTTGACAGCAACCACCCAGGGAGGTACTACCGTCCTGCCATGCGAGTGTGAAACGGACACCTGTAACTGTTGTACATGATGGTAGGATTGCTGGTGTGTTTATTCTGTCTTATAAATGCTCGGATAACAGGTATATCTTGGTACTTCTACTTACACTTAGGTCCCACTACACAGACATGGACACACATATATGTAAACACCATCTGAGTTTTTCTCCCTTTCCTTAATAGTTCTTCTTTATTTTTCTTCTTATCTCCATGGGGAAGTGGAAAAGAATCTTTCCCTCGTAAGCCATGTGTGTAACCCCTTTCCTGTATAAACTACTAAGAAAGAGAAGAAAAACGTTATAAAATTAGGATGTCTGAATGTGCGTGGATGTAGTTAAATTTAAATCAAAAGACCTACAAAAAACCCTCAGAGTCATAAACATCTACAGAGTACCACAGTCAAACATTTATCACTGCAGTGAAGAATTAGGGAATTTGATAACTGATGCACATATGAACAGACCACCTACTAGTAACAGGAGATTTCAACATAAATCTACTACATAACCAAGATCCACAAGTAACTGAATTCACAAACACTGAGCAACTGCTTGTTGCTACCAACAATATCAAAATCTACAAGAATCTCCCAGAATAGTATCTCTCTATTGGACCACATCTGGACTAACACCATATCCCCTTTAAAATCAGGCATAATCACAGACAATACCACAGACCACTACCTTACCTTTCTCATAACCAATCTAGGTAAATTGTCCCAAGACACTACTAAGGTTACCTTCAGACTGCATAACGAAACAGCTGTAAATAACTTCATAGCAGCTAAGAATACTGTCGACTGGCAAAATGAGCTTGAAACATATACAGACACTAATGAATGTATTAACCTTACAAAAAGAGCCCACTACCTCTGTCACAAGCATTGCCCTTAAAAAAAACTAAAGAGCTTACAGCAGAGAGACTAAATAGTCCCTGGCTAACACCCACCATCCTCAAATCCATTAACACAAAGCACCAATATGAAAAACAGTACAGAATGGGTCAAATAACTAGAGACCAGTTTAAATGTTACTCGTTTGCCCTTACCAGCCTGATAAGAAGGTCTAAAAAATTATATTATGAAAACAGATTACAAAACATCAAAGGTGATGTAAATAAGACCTGGAAAACCCTATCTGAAATTCTAGGAAGTAAAAGGATATCCAAAAACAGAACAACCAAATTAACAAAATCAGACGAACCCCTACTCCCACCAACTGAAACAACAAACAGACTCAATGTTTTCTTCTCCACCACTGGAAAGAATCTAGCAAGCAAAATCTCAAGCTCAAACACCCGTCCATCAGACTAACTCACAGGCATCTACCCGCATACACTATTCCTAGCTCCAACCAACCCAACAGAGGTCTCGCTAATCATCAACACTCTTAAGAAAAAAGGCAGGAGACAAACAACTTGCCTACTTTTATGTACAAAAAAGCTTCACAAGTACTGTCACCAATAATTGCAACACTCTTTAACAAATCCATTGAATCCTCCACCTTCCCAGCAGTTCTCAAAATAGTGAGGGTTACCCCGATCCACGAAGGAGGTGATCAAGCCGACTTGAATGACTATAGACCAATATCTAACTTACCACTACTCTCTAAAATCTTTGAAAAATTAATTCAGTCGGATCTATTCCTACCTCATCTCAAACATTCTAAACCCCTGTCAGTTTGGATTCAGGAATAATAAAAGCGCAAATGATGCTATTATATACATGCTGGAGCTAATATTTACCGCTCTCGAGAAGAAAGAAGTTCCACTGGGAATTTTCATTGACTTACGTAAAGCTTTTGATACAGTCGACCATAAATTGCTGCACACTAAATTAACGCACTCTGGTATAAGAGGCCACTCTCTCAACTACCTAAAGTCATACCTTAGTAACAGAAGCCGATACATGTATGCCAATGGTGCAAACTCTTCCACACAATCAATCACAGCAGGAGTCCCACAGGGAAGTGTCCTGGGATCACTCCCCTTTCTCATCTACATCAATGACCTACTCACACCCATATTATTTGCAGATGACACTACATACGTCTTCTCACAACCAAACTCAGCCATACTCGCAAACACTGTCAATGCTGAATTGCAGAAAATATCTACCTGGATGATGACGAATAAACTTACCCTAAATACTGACAAAACCTATTTCATTCAGTTTGGAACCAGAGCTGCATATGTTCCACTTAACATAACACTAAATGGATCACCCATCACAAGACTCACAGAGGGAAAATTCCTAGGAATCCACCTAGACACTTATACAACAAATTTCCAAGAAAATCTCTAAGACAGTAGGCATACTATCAAAGATACGGTACTATGTTCTACAATCAGCTCTCTTTGCACTGTATCACTCACTTATCTACCCTTATCTCATATATGGAATTTGTGCATGGGGATCAACAACATCAAATCACCTAAGGCCTCTTATAACCCAGCAAAAGGCTGCAATCAGAATGATAATTCCCACTCGTGACAGCATACCCAACCTCTATTCAAAAGTCTAAATTTGCTCACCAAAAAGAACATCCACACTTATTCATGTGCCTACTACATACATAGAACAATACATGCAAACAAACCCTCCACTCAAACTTCTCCTCACCAACCTTAACAGGACACACGACCATAACACAAGACACAGATCTCTGTTTGATGTACTCCATGTCCATATCACATTGTGTAAAAACTTTGTGCACATAAAGGGCCCCAAAATCTGGAATTCATTACCAGAACATGCTAAACTAACCAGGCCTGAAAATCAATTTAAGACTCTTCTAAAAAAAAAAAACCACTTCTAGCCCAGGACTAAATAATCAACACTCAATATTTAACATTACCAATAATTCTCTCAATTACTTAAATCTTAAAACTTCAAGACAACATATAGTAAACTGATCATCTTGTTTGTTATACATTGTAATGCGACAAATTTGTACAACTAAAAGGCTTCAATATCGCAATGTTCAAATTTCAGTGTTTCAAATACTCAGTTGTACTTAATATTCTTCATTGCTTGTTAACTTTAAGTTAAGTTTAAGACTGCCCATAATGCTTTGCATACAAGGGGCTTTTGGATCGACACCATGCCCAGCCCTTTTAGGGCAAGTTAGGTGCCTGAGCCCGAGCTTGTAGATTGAGACACATATGCAACATATGGGAATCTTTATTCGGGAAACGTTTCGCCACACAGTGACTTCATCAGTCCAATACAAGTATAAAGGCGTAAGAAGAGGAGGAGTTTGAGGTAATCAGTCCCTCAGCCTGGAGTCGATGTGTTCAGTCCATCAATCTTGTAGAATGTACAGCATAGGGCCGTAGACGTGGCTTATATACTGTAGTGAGGTGAGGTGAAGCAGGCGGAGGCGGGGTCATAGTGGTACCATCCACTAGTCGAAGTAGGTCTTCATCCAAAGGTTGGACAAGTGTTGAAGAATTCTTTGTAACAAGATCCCATGATGCTGCAGTGTCTGACAGTTGTGATGAATGGTTTGAAAAACCGACAAGTTGAAGATTGAGACACTTATGCAGCATATGGGAATCTTTATTCAGGAAACGTTTCGCCACACAGTGGCTTCATCAGTCCAATACAAAGTATAAAGGCACATATGTTGCATATGTGTCTCAATCTACAACTTGTCGGTTTTTCAAACCATTCATCACAACAGCCCGAGCTTACAGTTCACAAGACTGTCATTCCCATTAGCCCCCTTGGGGCGGGGATGGCAGACCAGAGAGGCCTAGCTTCTCCCTACGAGAAGCTAGGCCTGGGGACAGTTAGTCCCTAAGACGAGGGGGTACTTGTGCCTCCTCCCATGGGAGACTTAGGTCTCAGACACTCCCTAAATAGGGAGCCAAGGCCGGGCCACCGCTTGGAAAAGGCCCGGGCAGGGAGAATACCAGCGAATCTTTAATAATAATAATAATAATAAGGGTCTTTTGGCATGTACACCCAACTAGTACTATAATTCCTTGTACAACTATATTTTATGTCCAAATAAAAATGAACTAAACTAAACTAGTGCAGATGATAAGAAAGAGATGATTGTCAGTGTTATGAATGAAAAGAAGCAAGACATCGTAGCTCTAAGGGAAACAAAGCTGAAGAGGGTAGAGGAATTTCAGTGAGGAGAAATAAACAGGAATAAGTCGGGAGTATCTGAGAGAAAGCTAAGGAAGGGGCAGCAATAATGTTGAAGGATCAATTGTGGAAGGAGAAGAGGGAATATAAATGTATAAAATCAAGGATTATGTAGATTAAAATAAGGGTTGGATGCAAAAAGTGGGTCATAATAAGTGTGTATGTACCTGGAGAAGAGAGGAAAGAGATTTTGGGAGATATTAAGGGAATGTGTTGGAACATTTGAACCAATTAAGAGAGTAATTGTGGTAGGGGACCTAAATGCTAAACTAGGAGAAACGTTTAGAGAAAATGTGGTAGATAAGTTTGGGGTGCCAGGTGTAAATGATAATGGGGGGCCTTTGATGTAACTTTGTATAAAAAGGGGTTTAGTTATAGGTAATACATATAAAAAAAGATAAGTATACAAGATATGATATAGGGAGTAATGATAGTAGTTGGACTATGTATTGGTAGATAAAAGACTGTTGAGTAGACTTCAGGATGAACATGTTTATAGAGCGGCCACAGATATATCAGATCACTCTTTAGTTTATAGCTACAGTAAGAGTAAAAGGTTGATGGGATACAAGGACAATAGAAGCAGCAAGTAAGAGAGGTGTGAAGGTTAATAAACTAAAGGAGGCAGTTAAGATAATATATAAATAGCTACTGGAGGATAGATGGGCTAGTGAGAGTATTGGCAATGAGGTTGAAGATGTATGGGGTAGGTTTAAGAATGTAATATTAAAGTGTTCAGCAGAAGATTGTGGTTACAGGAAAGTGGGTGTGAGAGGGAAGAAGAGCGATTGGTGGAATGATGAGGTAAACAGAGTAGTAAGAGAGAAAAAGTTAGCATATGAGAAGTTTTCATAAAGTAGAAGTGATACAAGGAGGGAGGAATATATGGATATAAAAAGAGAGGTTAAAAGAGTGGTGAACGAATGTAAAGAGAGAGCAAATAAGAGAGTGGGTGAGATGTTGCCAACAAATTTTGTTGAAAATAAGAAAAAGTTTTGGAGCGAGATTAATAAGTTGAGAAAGCCTAGGGAACGAATGGATTTCACAGTTGAAGATAGGAGAGGAGAGCTGAAGGTATCGGGAGAGTGGAGGGAATGTTTTGAGGAATTGTTAAATGTTTATGAGGATTGGGAAGCTGTGATTTCGTGTATTGGGCAGGGATGAATAACATCTTGTAGGAGTGAGGAAGAGCCAGTTGTGAGTGTGGGAGAAGTGCATGAGATAGTGGATAGAATGAAAGGAGATAAAGCAGCTGGGATTGATGGGATAAAGACAATTGTTGAAAGCAGGTGGGGATATAGTTTTGGAATGGTTAGTTCTTTTATTTAATAAATGTATGTAATACGGTAAGAGGGCAGAGAGCATGCACAGTTCCTTTGTATAGAGACAAATGGGACAAGAGAGTGTAAAAATTATAGGGGAATAAGTCTGTTGAGTATACCTGTTTAAGTGTATGATAGAATTATCATTGAAAGAATTAGAGTATGTATGTAGGAGAGAGGGAGATTATTTCCCAGTAAAGTAGGCCTTAGATAGGGATGTGATGTCACCATGGTTGTTCAGTATATTTATTGAGGTGTAAGAGATGTGAATGCTCTGGTGTTGGCAAGAGGTGTGGGATTAAAAGATAAAGAATCTAACACAAAATGGGAGTTGTCACAGTTGCTCTTTGCTGATGACACTGTGCTTTTGGGAGATTCTGAAGAGAAGTTGCAGAGGTTGGTTGATGAGTTTGGTAGGATATGTGAAAGAAAGAAATTAAAAGTGAATATAGGAAAGAGTAAGGTGATAAGGATAACAAAAAAATTAGGTAATGAAAAGTTGGATATCAGATTGGAGAGAGTATGAAGGAGGTGAATGTATTCAGATATTTAGGAGTGGACATGTCAGCAGACGGGTCTATGAAAGATGAGGTGAGTTATAGAACTGATAAGGGGAAAAAAGGTGAGTGGTGCACTGAGGAGTCTATGGAGACAAAAACTTTATCCATGGATGCAAAGAGGGGAATGTATGAGAGTATAGTTATACCAACGCTCTTATATGGGTGTGAAGCATGGGTGGTGAATGTTGCAGCGAGGAGAAGGCTAGAGGCAGTGGAGATGTCATGTCTGAGGGCAATATGTGGTGTGAATATAATGCAGAGAATCAATAGTTTGGAAATTAAGAGGAGGTGCGGGGTTACTAAAAGTATAATTCAGAGCTGAGGAGGGGTTATTTCGGTGGTTCGGACATTTAGAGAGGATGGAACGAAAGTGTATAAATTTTTAGTGGAGGGAAGGCGGGGGTAGGGGTCGGCCTAGGAAAGCTTGAAGGGAGGGGGTAAAGGAGGTTTTATGTGCAAGTAGCTTGGACTTCCAGCCAGCATGTGTGAGCGTTTTAGATAGGACTGGAGACAAATGGTTTTTAGGAGTTGACGTACTGTAGTGTAAACACGCCTCTGGCAAGACGGTGACGGAGTGAATGATCAAATTTTTTTTTTTTTCGGGCCACCCTGCCTTGGTGGGAGACGGCCGATGTGTAATAAAAAAAATAAAATATGTAATTATTTTGTATTTCACAGTCGGTAGCACTGGATGTGATAAACGGAGCTTCTCTCTAGGATATGTAATAATTTGGATATCTGCTGCTAATTCAAGATTCTGTACAATTATTTTTCTCATAGGCTCTGTTTTGTGGCCAGTGTGAAGGTCGTTTCATTTTTTTTGTAAATTACCGTGACGGTAGATGTTTGCAGCAAATCTCACTGCGGTGTTATTAAGTTGATTTTCGTTGTGACACGTAGCAGCGTGCAAGAGAACTCAAGCACGGTCGAATTATCGTCATAAAAAAAATCAGGGAATGGTGGGGGTTGGAACCCATGTCATGTAAGTCCTAAAACTCACAGGCCAGTGCGTTAACCACTGGGCCACTTGGCTCTAGTAAGATTTATCTAACTATATATATTTCTATACACCACAGGGAGGTTAGCATGGGCTAACAGCCACACCAGTGTGGCTGTGGCGTACTCTAGCTCAAGTCTCTTCAAAGTTGCCGAAGTTACAATTATCGTCATGTGAAAGTGTTGGTTGAGGTGAGCTTGTCATCAGACCCCACTGGTGGTTAACGCACTGGTCTGTGAAATGCCAGAAGTACCTCCAGAAAACGTAACAGTGACTGTAGGATCTGTTGACCTAGCACATGATAATAGGACTTGCTTGGAAGAATGCTGTGCAACGCAGTGACCTCCTCGAGCATATAGTGACAAGTTATTTAAAACTCGGTGGTCAGACTGATGCATCTGAACAGAAAGATAAAAGAATGAATAATTCTACAGTGGCATAGAAATAATTAAAGATGTCGAGGCGTTTTGTGTGTAACAATTACCAATTATTACTGTTGGAGTCTTCAACTGCAAATTAGAGCCTCGCCATCTAACAAACACATGACTAACAAATCACTAAGAAAAGATAAGTCACGAGGGTTTTCACGGAACATCACATTACTGCATCCGAGAATATTAATTCATTTTTATTGGCAAGAACGTAGATGACAAGATGGAGAAGCCGCCTAAGAATGTAGTGAATGAACCGAGACTAACCAACCTATTGTGGGATTTACGTTAAAAAAGAAAAAACAGCATCACTCACTCAAAGTTCTGCAAAGAGTAAACACACAGTAAACACAAGAACATCCAAGCAATTCCGCGGTTAATATTTTCCATATTCATGTTCTGGCGAGTTAATTTCAACATGATTAGTTACCTGATGACATTAAAGATTAATTTACCCTGATTCTTGAGCACTACAATGAGAGATACATGTGAAGGTAGAATGCCAGAAGCCAAAACTAATGGAAATAAACTGCTAAAGCAGTGGAAGAGAGGGTTGCTAAAGCACTGGAAGAGAGGGTTGCTAAAGCACTGGAAGAGAGGGTTACTAAAGCACTGGAAGAGAGGGTTGCTAAAGCACTGGAAGAGAGGGTTGCTAAAGCAGTGGAAGAGAGGGTTGCTAAAGCACTGGAAGAGAGGGTTGCTAAAGCAGTGGAAGAGAGGGTTGCTAAAGCACTGGAAGAGAGGGTTGCTAAAGCACTGGAAGAGAGGGTTGCTAAAGCACTGGAAGAGAGGGTTGCTAAAGCACTGGAAGAGAGGGTTGCTAAAGCAGTGGAAGAGAGGGTTGCTAAAGCAGTGGAAGAGAGGGTTGCTAAAGCACTGGAAGAGAGGGTTGCTAAAGCAGTGGAAGAGAGGGTTGCTAAAGCACTGGAAGAGAGGGTTGCTAAAGCACTGGAAGAGAGGGTTGCTAAAGCACTGGAAGAGAGGGTTGCTAAAGCACTGGAAGAGAGGGTTGCTAAAGCAGTGGAAGAGAGGGTTGCTAAAGCAGTGGAAGAGAGGGTTGCTAAAGCAGTGGTTGAGAGGAATACTAGAGTAGTGGAAGAGAGGACTGCTAAAGCAGTGGAAGAGAGGGTTGCTAAAGCAGTGGAAGAGAGGGTTGCTAAAGCAGTGGAAGAGAGGGTTGCTAAAGCAGTGGAAGAGAGGGTTGCTAAAGCAGTGGAAGAGAGGGTTGCTAAAGCACTGGAAGAGAGGGTTGCTAAAGCACTGGAAGAGAGGGTTGCTAAAGCACTGGAAGAGAGGGTTGCTAAAGCACTGGAAGAGAGGGTTGCTAAAGCACTGGAAGAGAGGGTTGCTAAAGCACTGGAAGAGAGGGTTGCTAAAGCAGTGGAAGAGAGGGTTGCTAAAGCACTGGAAGAGAGGGTTGCTAAAGCACTGGAAGAGAGGGTTGCTAAAGCACTGGAAGAGAGGGTTGCTAAAGCAGTGGAAGAGAGGGTTGCTAAAGCAGTGGAAGAGAGGGTTGCTAAAGCAGTGGAAGAGAGGGTTGCTAAAGCACTGGAAGAGAGGGTTGCTAAAGCACTGGAAGAGAGGGTTGCTAAAGCAGTGGAAGAGAGGGTTGCTAAAGCACTGGAAGAGAGGGTTGCTAAAGCACTGGAAGAGAGGGTTGCTAAAGCAGTGGAAGAGAGGGTTGCTAAAGCACTGGAAGAGAGGGTTGCTAAAGCACTGGAAGAGAGGGTTGCTAAAGCAGTGGAAGAGAGGGTTGCTAAAGCACTGGAAGAGAGGGTTGCTAAAGCAGTGGAAGAGAGGGTTGCTAAAGCACTGGAAGAGAGGGTTGCTAAAGCAGTGGAAGAGAGGGTTGCTAAAGCACTGGAAGAGAGGGTTGCTAAAGCAGTGGAAGAGAGGGTTGCTAAAGCACTGGAAGAGAGGGTTGCTAAAGCACTGGAAGAGAGGGTTGCTAAAGCACTGGAAGAGAGGGTTGCTAAAGCACTGGAAGAGAGGGTTGCTAAAGCAGTGGAAGAGAGGGTTGCTAAAGCAGTGGAAGAGAGGGTTGCTAAAGCAGTGGTTGAGAGGAATACTAGAGTAGTGGAAGAGAGGACTGCTAAAGCAGTGGAAGAGAGGGTTGCTAAAGCAGTGGAAGAGAGGGTTGCTAAAGCAGTGGAAGAGAGGGTTGCTAAAGCAGTGGAAGAGAGGGTTGCTAAAGCAGTGGAAGAGAGGGTTGCTAAAGCACTGGAAGAGAGGGTTGCTAAAGCACTGGAAGAGAGGGTTGCTAAAGCACTGGAAGAGAGGGTTGCTAAAGCACTGGAAGAGAGGGTTGCTAAAGCACTGGAAGAGAGGGTTGCTAAAGCACTGGAAGAGAGGGTTGCTAAAGCAGTGGAAGAGAGGGTTGCTAAAGCACTGGAAGAGAGGGTTGCTAAAGCACTGGAAGAGAGGGTTGCTAAAGCACTGGAAGAGAGGGTTGCTAAAGCAGTGGAAGAGAGGGTTGCTAAAGCAGTGGAAGAGAGGGTTGCTAAAGCAGTGGAAGAGAGGGTTGCTAAAGCACTGGAAGAGAGGGTTGCTAAAGCACTGGAAGAGAGGGTTGCTAAAGCAGTGGAAGAGAGGGTTGCTAAAGCACTGGAAGAGAGGGTTGCTAAAGCACTGGAAGAGAGGGTTGCTAAAGCAGTGGAAGAGAGGGTTGCTAAAGCACTGGAAGAGAGGGTTGCTAAAGCACTGGAAGAGAGGGTTGCTAAAGCAGTGGAAGAGAGGGTTGCTAAAGCACTGGAAGAGAGGGTTGCTAAAGCAGTGGAAGAGAGGGTTGCTAAAGCACTGGAAGAGAGGGTTGCTAAAGCAGTGGAAGAGAGGGTTGCTAAAGCACTGGAAGAGAGGGTTGCTAAAGCACTGGAAGAGAGGGTTGCTAAAGCACTGGAAGAGAGGGTTGCTAAAGCACTGGAAGAGAGGGTTGCTAAAGCAGTGGAAGAGAGGGTTGCTAAAGCAGTGGAAGAGAGGGTTGCTAAAGCAGTGGTTGAGAGGAATACTAGAGTAGTGGAAGAGAGGACTGCTAAAGCAGTGGAAGAGAGGGTTGCTAAAGCAGTGGAAGAGAGGGTTGCTAAAGCAGTGGAAGAGAGGGTTGCTAAAGCAGTGGAAGAGAGGGTTGCTAAAGCAGTGGAAGAGAGGGTTGCTAAAGCACTGGAAGAGAGGGTTGCTAAAGCACTGGAAGAGAGGGTTGCTAAAGCACTGGAAGAGAGGGTTGCTAAAGCACTGGAAGAGAGGGTTGCTAAAGCAGTGGAAGAGAGGGTTGCTAAAGCACTGGAAGAGAGGGTTGCTAAAGCACTGGAAGAGAGGGTTGCTAAAGCACTGGAAGAGAGGGTTGCTAAAGCAGTGGAAGAGAGGGTTGCTAAAGCAGTGGAAGAGAGGGTTGCTAAAGCAGTGGAAGAGAGGGTTGCTAAAGCACTGGAAGAGAGGGTTGCTAAAGCACTGGAAGAGAGGGTTGCTAAAGCAGTGGAAGAGAGGGTTGCTAAAGCACTGGAAGAGAGGGTTGCTAAAGCACTGGAAGAGAGGGTTGCTAAAGCAGTGGAAGAGAGGGTTGCTAAAGCACTGGAAGAGAGGGTTGCTAAAGCACTGGAAGAGAGGGTTGCTAAAGCAGTGGAAGAGAGGGTTGCTAAAGCACTGGAAGAGAGGGTTGCTAAAGCAGTGGAAGAGAGGGTTGCTAAAGCAGTGGAAGAGAGGGTTGCTAAAGCACTGGAAGAGAGGGTTGCTAAAGCAGTGGAAGAGAGGGTTGCTAAAGCAGTGGAAGAGAGGGTTGCTAAAGCAGTGGAAGAGAGGGTTGCTAAAGCAGTGGAAGAGAGGGTTGCTAAAGCACTGGAAGAGAGGGTTGCTAAAGCACTGGAAGAGAGGGTTGCTAAAGCAGTGGAAGAGAGGGTTGCTAAAGCACTGGAAGAGAGGGTTGCTAAAGCACTGGAAGAGAGGGTTGCTAAAGCAGTGGAAGAGAGGGTTGCTAAAGCAGTGGAAGAGAGGGTTGCTAAAGCAGTGGAAGAGAGGGTTGCTAAAGCAGTGGAAGAGAGGGTTGCTAAAGCACTGGAAGAGAGGGTTGCTAAAGCAGTGGAAGAGAGGGTTGCTAAAGCAGTGGAAGAGAGGGTTGCTAAAGCAGTGGAAGAGAGGGTTGCTAAAGCAGTGGAAGAGAGGGTTGCTAAAGCAGTGGAAGAGAGGGTTGCTAAAGCAGTGGAAGAGAGGGTTGCTAAAGCAGTGGAAGAGAGGGTTGCTAAAGCAGTGGAAGAGAGGGTTGCTAAAGCACTGGAAGAGAGGGTTACTAAAGCACTTGAAGAGAGGGTTACTAAAGCACTTGAAGAGAGGGTTACTAAAGCACTGGAAGAGAGGGTTACTAAAGCACTGGAAGAGAGGGTTACTAAAGCACTGGAAGAGAGGGTTACTAAAGCACTGGAAGAGAGGGTTACTAAAGCACTTTAAGAGAGGGTTGCTAAAGCACTGGAAGAGAGGGTTGCTAAAGCACTGGAAGAGAGGGTTACTAAAGCACTGGAAGAGAGGGTTGCTAAAGCACTGGAAGAGGGGGTTGCTAAAGCACTGGAAGAGAGATACTGAAGCAGTGGAAGAGAGATACTGAAGCAGTGGAAGAGAGATACTGAAGCAGTGGAAGAGAGATACTAAAGCAGTGGAAGAGAGATACTAAAGCAGTGGAAGAGAGATACTAAAGCAGTGGAAGAGAGAGATGCTAAGGCAGTGGAAAAGAGGGATACTCACCCTGTAGGGATATCCCCCAGAACTCTGACGTGGTAGTTGTTCTCCAGGTTGATCAAGTAAGACACTGCTGTACCCACCACCACCGCCAGAAGCTCTATGGGTATGGGGAGCTTCGTGTACTTCCTGGCCCGAGGCTGCAACACCAGAGAGTCAGGGATACCGATCAGTATTCCTTGCATTGTCAAGGTTGGATGATTAGTTGGGGTTTAAAGGCTATTAATATTTTAAGTAAAGAAACATTTAATGCGTGGAGGATAGGAGAGTTTAAAATATACTCTCAGTGTATATACACTGAGAAATACACACCTCTCAGTTTAAATACACACCACTGTGTGTGTGTGTGTATATAAATATATATATATATATATATATATATATATATATATATATATATATATATATATATATATATATATATATATATATATATATTATATATATATATATATACTCTGCACCCCTCTCAATTTATATACACTGAGAAGTATATAAACATTTAAAGACACTAATGCCAAAAATATATTCAGAAATATACTGCCAGTGTGTATACGCCGAGATATACACAGGTGTATAAAATATTCGTATTACTAATTAAGAAAATCTTAAATAAAAACTTGAATATTAAAGTCACTTAACAAAATACAAAGTATATACCACAGTGTATACCACAGTGTATGCCACAGTGTATACCTCGGCGCATACCTCGGCGCATACCTCGGCGCATACCTCAGTGTATTCCTCAGTGTATTCCTCAGTGTATACCTCAGTGTATACCTCAGTGTATACCTCAGTGTACACATCATGGGATCTCGATACAAAGAATTCTCCATCTTGTCCAGCCTTTGGACGAAGACCTACTTCGACTAGTGGATGGTACCACTATGACCCCGCCTCCTCCTGCTTCGCCTCACCTCACTACAGTATATAAGCCACGTCTACGGCCCTATGCTGTACATTCTACAAGATTGATGGACTGAACACCGACTCCAGGCTGAGGGACTGATTACCTCAAACTCCTCCTCCTCTCCTTACACCTTTCTGCTTTGTATTGGACTGATGAAGCCACTGTGGCGAAACATTAACTAAATAAAGATTCCCATATGGTTCACAAGTGTCTCAATCTTCAACATATTCATAATATATAAGCATGATAATCTATACTCCAAGAATTGTGTAGGAGATTATCTCCTTAATTATTCAAGTAACATCATTTGCAAGTATTACCACCTTGACAACTTTCTTATTAAAGATCTCAGCTTGTATTTGGGCGGTTTGTATTCGTTTAGTTATAATTCAAAAGTGCTATCGAGAAGCCACCTAATTTTACTGGACTATAATTCACAGTGACCTACTGTCACGAAACCAGAAATAAGTCAGATGCTAGAAGGGAATCAACAAGTTGACCTTCTAGTATTCTCCGAAGGTTTCTTCACTAATAGATGTCGCATTTCATAACACTTTCAACTAGTATAAATTTTGACACATGACCCAGAAGGAAAACACGCACACACACGCTGCTTTCATGGTGTCTGGTTTTAGCAGATATGAGATCCATAATGGTAGTGGAGGTTACCTGGAGGTTACCTGGAGGTTATTCCGGGGATCAACGCCCCCGCGGCCCGGTCCACGACCAGGCCTCCCGATGGATCAGGGCCTGATCAACTAGGCTGTTACTGCTGGCCGCACGCAGTCCGACGTACGAGCCACAGCCCGGCTGATCCGGCACTGACTTTAGGTATCTGTCCAGCTCTCTCTTGAAGACAGCCAGGGGTTTATTGGCAATTCCCCTAATGCTTGATGGGAGGCTGTTAAACAGTTTTGGGCCCCGGACACTTATGGTGTTTTCTCTTAGTGTACCAATGGCGCCCCTACTTTTTATTGGGGGCATTTTGCATCGCCTGCCCAGTCTTTTACTTTCGTAGGGAGTGATTTCTGTGTGCAGATTTGGGACCATTCCTTCCAAGATTTTCCAAGTGTAGATTATGATATATCTCTCCCTCCTGCGTTCCAGCGAGTACAAGTCAAGTGCTTCCAAGCGTTCCCAGTAGTTAAGGTGCTTGACAGCATTTATACGTGCAGTAAAGGATCTCTGTACACTCTCTACATCTGCGATTTCACCTGCTTTGTATGGAGATGTTAATGTACAGCTGTATTCCAGCCTAGAGAGAACAAGTGATTTGAAAAGGATCATCATGGGCTTGGCATCTCTCGTTTTGAAAGTTCTCATTATCCATCCTATCATTTTCTTTGCACGTGCGATCGTGGAACTGTTGTGATCCTTGAAAGTGAGATCCTCAGACATTACTACTCCCAGGTCCCTTACATTATTTTTCCGCTCTATTGTGTAGCCGGAGTCAGTAGTATACTCTGTTCTAGTTATTATCTCCTCCAGTTTTCCATAACGGAGTAGTTGGAATTTGTCCTCATTGAACATCATATTGTTTACCGTTGCCCACTGGAAAACTTTGTTTATATCTTCTTGGAGGTTAACCGCGTCCTCAGCAGATGACAGCCTCATGCAGATCCTAGTATCATCCGTAAAGGATGATACGGTGCTGTGGTGTATATCTCTGTTTATGTCTTATATGAGGATAAGGAATAAGATGGGGGCGAGTACTGTGCCTTGTGGAACAGAGCTCTTCACTATGGCAACCTCCGATTTAACTCTGTTGACCACTACTCTTTGTGTTCGATTTGTTAGGAAGTTAAAGATCCATCTCCCCACCTTCCCAGTTATTCCTTTAGCACGTATTTTATGGGCTATTACGCCATGATCGCATTTGTCAAATGCTTTTGCAAAGTCTGTGTATATTACATCTGCATTCTGATTTTCTTCCAGTGCATCCAAGGCCATGTCATAGTGATCCAGTAGTTGTGAGAGGCAGGAGCGACCTGCCCTGAACCCATGTTGCCCTGGATTGTGCAGATTTTGGGAATCCAGGTAATTTGTAATCCTGCTTCTTAGCACTCTTTCAAAGATTTTTATGATGTGGGACGTCAGAGCTATTGGTCTATAGTTCTTAGCTAATGCTTTGCTGCCACCTTTATGGAGTGGGGCTATATCCGTTGTTTTAAGTGACTGTGGAATTTCACCCATGTCCAAGCTCCTCCTCCATAGTGTACTTAGGGCATGCGAGAGGGGTTTCTTGCAGTTCTTAATGAAAACAGAGTTCCACGAGTCTGGGCCCGGGGCTGAGTGCATAGGCATGTTGTCAATGGCTTTTTCGAAATCTATCGGAGTTAGGGTAATGTCGGAAATCTGGCATACATTTATAGAGTTTTGAGGCTCATTCATGAAGAAATCATTTGGGTCGTCGATCCTCAGACCGATTAGTGGTTCACTAAACACAGAGTCGTACTGGGATTTCAATATTTCACTCATTTCCTTGTTGTCGTCTGTGTAAGTCCCATCCTGTCTGAGTAAGGGCCCGATACTAGATGTGGTATTTGCCTTGTTTTTGGCATATGAAAAGAAATATTTTGAATTTCTTTCAATTTTACTAATAGCTTTAAGCTCCTCCTGCCTCTCCTGGTTCCTGTAAGAGTCATTTAGCTTAAGTTCGATAGTTTCCACTTCCCTGGTCAGCGCCTCCTTTCGTGTATCAGATATTCTAGCACTCCTGAGGAGCTCAGTGACTCTTCGTCGTCTTCTGTAGAGGGAGCGTCTTTTTCTCTCCAGTTTACTCCTGCTCTTCTTCTTTCTTAGGGGAATATGTCTAGAACATGCTTAGGCTACCAGGAAGTTGATCCTTTTAAGGCACTGGTTTGGATCCATGTCATTTAAGACATCTTCCCAACATGTTTCGTTTAGGACATGGTTTACCTGGTCCCAGTTGATGTTCTTGTTGTTGAAATTGTATTTTGTGAAGACACCTTCACAGCTACATGCATTCTGCTGTTCAGGACCCCTATGCATGTACGTCTGGACTTCGATTAGATTGTGATCGGAATTAGTTGTTTTTGATATTCTTATCTCTTATCAGGTCCTCAGGTGACGTTTTGGCAGCACTTTGAGATTTAACCTTAATTTTTAAAGGGGTGGACTGGTAAGCCAGTGGAAGGTTTCGGTCAAATAACCAAAAGCTCCAGTTGCGGGTCATCATATGACTAAGCGTCAGGAAACACTTGTCCTGTTTCCTTATCAATTTTACCTAACCTAACCTATTGTGACAGCGTCACAGTTACGTTAGTCCTCACAGATTAGATGTACAGACGAGACTGAATTTCTTCATTGTGTGTCTTTGTCTAGCTAAGCTGTGTTAATTATGTTTTCCGTCTTTCTCCTGCAGTCAGTGATAAAGTGGGCAGAGTAATGAACCTTGGAGGACGTGTATACCTGGAGTATACCTGGAGAGAGTTCCGGGGGTCAACGCCCCCGCGGCCTGGTTGTGTATATAAATGAATTCTTATTCTAAAATAATGTGATTTGAAGATTCATAAAGACCTTCAAAAGAAACCAGCTATGACACTCCTCTTAGTACGTGTGTTGTGGCGCGAGGGTGTAAATGCAAAAGGTAATCTTTATTGACCTGTTTTCTGTAGACCTTGAACTTCAGCTTGTTGTCATTCTTAGAGAGCATTAAGTCTAGAAAACTTAGGCGGCCATTATTTACTTGTTCCATGATGAGCTTTTGTTGTTTAGTTCTGTTGTGCTGACGCTTCTGGGATTTATGGTCAAAATTTCGTCAATGTGTAACTAGGTAAGACACAAAGGCAACAGTTAGGCAACTTTATTCCGAAACGTTTCGCCTACACAGTAGGTTTCTTCAGTCGAATACAGAAAGTAGGCAGGAACAGTAGAGATGTGAAGACGATGTAATCAGTCCATCACCCTTGAAGTCGTAGAATTTGAGGTTGTCAGTCCCTCAGCCTGGAGAGTTCAGTTCCATAGTCAGGAACTATCTGAAGATCAAGCGACAGTGCGGAGACTTAAATACTGTCGGAAGGAGAGGTTCCTGCCTACTTTCTGTATTCGACTGAAGAAGCCTACTGTGTAGGCGAAACGTTTCGGAATAAAGTTGCCTAACTGTTGCCTTTGTGTCTTACCTACCAACCTGTCGGTATTTTATACCATTTTGATGTTCATCTTGTCAGACACTGCAACACATGGCCTCTTGGTACAGAAAACACCTTGGACAACCCTTTCAAGTGAGAACTGTTGGATCTGAGAGGGACCTGACCTATCAGTGGCTACATTCTCACTACTACTACTACTACTATGCACCTCTCCTTCCGACAGTATTTAAGTCTCCGCACTGTCGCTTGATCTTCAGATAGTTCCTGACTATGGAACTGAACTCTCCAGGCTGAGGGACTGACAACCTCAAATTCTACGACTTCAAGGGTGATGGACTGATTACATCGTCTTCACATCTCTACTGTTCCTGCCTACTTTCTGTATTCGACTGAAGAAGCCTACTGTGTAGGCGAAACGTTTCGGAATAAAGTTGCCTAACTGTTGCCTTTGTGTCTTACCTACCAACCTGTCGGTATTTTATACCATTTTGATGTTCATCCAATGTGTAACTACCTGGTTAATGTGATACTGCCTGGTATATATACTTTCAGTCTCTTACCTCCAATTGTTCCATGTGATGAACGAGACACTTGTGCAACACTTGGGTATCATTACTGTGGGAACGTATTGCCAGCCAGTGACTTCTTCAGAGCAGTACAGAGAAGAACGGTGGAAGATTAAGGAGTTTGAGATAATCAGTCCCTCAACTGGAGTCGATATATTCAGCCCATCAATCTTGATGGTACAGAATATGTGCGAATAAGATGTTTATATACTGGAAACGGTGAGGTGAGGCAGTTGGAGGCAGAGTCATTGGTTACCCAGTAGATAATTCCTCCCCTTATTACATATGCCGTTTTTCTTAATCAGTCTCCTATGTGGAACTTTATCAGAGGCTTTACTTAAGTCTATATACACAATACTGAATTCTTCATCTTGGTCTACTGCCTCAAATACTTTAATGAAAAAGGTTACTAAATTCGCAAGGCAGGATCGTCCCTTTGTGATACCTTGCTGATACTTCGAAGGTGACTCCGAACTGAATCAGCAATTACTGATTCTATCAAATGTCCCATAACCGAGGCTTGGCTAACTGGACTATAAACTGAGGCTAAAGACCTATCTCCCACTGAAAATGGGCTTCACATCAGCCATTTTTCCATGTATATGTTACATTAACTAATTGATTTCAGTCTATCTTCTTGTTTGAGAGCCATGTGACTACTGACTTTGATTTTGCTCAATTTAAATTCGTCCTGGCAAGAATAATTATTTCTGGTATTTCGTTTATATTCTCTTTTGTGAGAGAAAAAAGATACGAAATAAGCGTAGATAATTGTATATATTTGACATTAACAGCCAATTTGTCTAAGTTACATTCAAGTAGGTATATTATTTCTCTAATCTTATTCATACGTACGTGAAGGAATCTTAGGATTGGTCTTTGATTCCCTTACAATTTTAATTTCATATTCTATTAAGGCTTTTCGTATATATCTTTAAATTTTTTCCCTTCATTGAATATTTATTCCAATAATTACCGAGTCTATTGTGTATCTGTTTAGACTTGTCATCAAAATGGTTTTGAAAACTGCGAAGTTGAAGAATGAGACACTTGTGAAACATTTCTCAAGATTGATGGACTGAACACATCGACTGAGGGACTGATTACCTCAAAGTCCTCCTCATCATCTTTTATCCTCTGTATTGGACTGAAGAAGCCACTGACTGGTGAAAAGTTTCCACAATAAAGAATCAAAAATATTTCACAAGTGTCTCTTCCATCCTTTAGGTTTATTCATGGGAATCTTTATTGAAGAAACGTTTCGCCACACAGTGGCTTCATCAGACTGATGAAGCCACTGTGGCGAAACGTTTCTTCAATAAAGATTTCCATGTGTTGCATAACTGTTTCAATTCTTCAACAGGTTTATTCATGCTTGATCTGAATTCTCTATTAGGAATAAACGTAATTATTCTTGTTTGTACAATGTTACAATGTTTAGGAAAGTATTTTGGCAGCTATCACCACCTTCTGTTTGGTCTCCCTTACCATAGTCCAGAGTCAGTATATACAGGCAGTACAAAAACATACTAACTTGACTTAGTTACAGTCATTAACATAACTCCTGAGGTATTGAAACTATGTCGTGTGTAATTATTTTCTCCAAATTCATTAACTTCAAAATTATTTGTCAGTGAATCTTTATCAGTAGAGTTGTGAAAGAGTGGAACAAACTCCCTAGAGGCGTTACTGAAGCTGAAACCTTGTATAGCTTTAATAATAGGTAAGACAAATACATAAGCGGGTGTGACTGACATTCCTAGCATGGGCCAGTAGGCCTGCTGCAGTGCACCTCCTTCCTCATGTTCTTAAGTCCAGTAGGTTATTTCCTGGATTATTTCAAGACATTCTCCCGACTCTGGATTACCTGTCAAATTGTTCCTAATGATCTGGCTTAAAGGAAAATCTCCCATTAAATCTTCATTCTCGTTTCGAGATGCCTGAACAAGTCCCCCCCTCCCCCCCAAAAAAATGGTTATCGTGGTCACTATCGAGGTTTTTTGGGCTGTAGATCACACCTAAGATTACTTTTTCATGTTCTTCGAGAAACTGCAACCAAAACAGATTCCGTGTCTGTCCCTTCCATCTTTACGCAGCTGTTGAAGAAAATTTTTAAGTTTCCCCTAAAATACAAAACAACTCATTTTCTATTTAAATAAATGGTTAAGAAATCCGACAAGTGGATAAATGAGAGACTTGTGCACCATTTTGTTATTATTCCGGATGTCTTCAGTCCATCAATCTTGATAAAAGACTGATGGACTGAAAATATGAACGTCAGACTAAGGGACTGATTACCTCAAACTACTACTCCTTTTCCACCGTTCTTCTCTGTACTGGACTGAAGAACCACTGGCTGGCTACGTAGTTGTATATATTATATTAGGATATATTAAGGGACTAGTAGTAACGTAACAGCGTTACTTAGCTGCGTTGACTGCGTTAATATTAAGAACTTGTTAGTTGATGGTATGGGACGCAGTCAGAAATTATTACGTTTAATTTCCATAAGCAAGGTTATTTTTACACCTATGACACCTGTTGATCTGTAGCACCACCGTGCTGGACACCACCGTGCTGGACACCACCGTGCTGGACACCACCGTGCTGGACACCACCGTGCTGGACACCACCGTGCTGGACACCACCGTGCTGGACACCACCACCATCACCTACCTTGATCACCTCGTTAGTGAACACGAGCACCACCGTGCTGGACACCACCACCATCATCACCTACCTTGATCACCTCGTTAGTGAACACGAGCACCACCGTGCTGGACACCACAATCATCACCTACCTTGATCACCTCGTTAGTGAACACGAGCACCACCGTGATGGACAGACACACCACCACCATCACCTACCTTGATCACCTCGTTAGTGAACACGAGCACCACCGTGCTGGACAGACACCACCATCATCACCTACCTTGATCACCTCGTTAGTGAACACGAGCACCACCGTGCTGGACACCACCACCATCACCTACCTTCATCACCTCGTTAGTGAACACGAGCACCACCGTGCTGGACACCACCACCATCACCTACCTTGATCACCTCGTTAGTGAACACGAGCACCACCGGCTGGACACCACCACCACCATCACCTACCTTGATCACCTCGTTAGTGAACACGAGCACCACCGTGCTGGACACCACCACCATCACCTACCTTGATCACCTCGTTAGTGAACACGAGCACCACCGTGCTGGACACCACCACCATCACCTACCTTGATCACCTCGTTAGTGAACACGAGCACCACCGTGCTGGACACCACCACCATCACCTACCTTGATCACCTCGTTAGTGAACACGAGCACCACCGGCTGGACACCACCACCACCATCACCTACCTTGATCACCTCGTTAGTGAACACGAGCACCACCGTGCTGGACACCACCACCATCACCTACCTTGATCACCTCGTTAGTGAACACGAGCACCACCGTGCTGGACACCACCACCATCACCTACCTTGATCACCTCGTTAGTGAACACGAGCACCACCGTGCTGGACACCACCATCACCTACCTTGATCACCTCGTTAGTGAACACGAGCACCACCGTGCTGGACACCACCACCATCACCTACCTTGATCACCTCGTTAGTGAACACGAGCACCACCGTGCTGGACACCACCACCATCACCTACCTTGATCGCCTCGTTAGTGAACACGAGCACCACCGTGCTGGACACCACCACCATCATCACCTACCTTGATCACCTCGTTAGTGAACACGAGCACCACCGTGCTGGACACCACCACCATCATCATCACCTATCTTGATCACCTCGTTAGTGAACACGAGCACCACCGTGCTGGACACCACCACCATCATCACCTACCTTGATCACCTCGTTAGTGAACACGAGCACCACCGTGCTGGACACCACCACCATCATCATCACCTACCTTGATCACCTCGTTAGTGAACACGAGCACCACCGTGCTGGACACCACCACCATCATCACCTACCTTGATCACCTCTTTAGTGAACACGAGCACCACCGTGCTGGACACCACCACCATCATCACCTACCTTGATCACCTCGTTAGTGAACACGAGCACCACCGTGCTGGACACCACCACCATCATCACCTACCTTGATCACCTCGTTAGTGAACACGAGCACCACCGTGCTGGACAGACACACCACCATCATCACCTACCTTGATCACCTCGTTAGTGAACACGAGCACCACCGGCTGGACACCACCACCATCACCTACCTTGATCACCTCGTTAGTGAACACGAGCACCACCGTGCTGGACACCACCACCATCACCAACCTTGATCACCTCGTTAGTGAACACGAGCACCACCGTGCTGGACAGACACACCACCATCATCACCTACCTTGGTCACCTCGTTAGTGAACACGAGCACCACCGTGCTGGACAGACACCACCATCATCACCTACCTTGATCACCTCGTTAGTGAACACGAGCACCATCGAGCTGGACAGAGACATCACCTACCTTGATCACCTCGTTAGTGAACACGAGCACCACCATGCTGGACAGACACCACCATCACCTACCTTGATCACCTCGTTAGTGAACACGAGCACCACCGTGCTGGACAGACACCACCATCATCACCTACCTTGATCACCTCGTTAGTGAACACGAGCACCACCGTGCTGGACAGACACCACCATCATCACCTACCTTGATCACCTCGTTAGTGAACACGAGCACCACCTTGCTGGACAGACACCATCATCACCTACCTTGATCACCTCGTTAGTGAACACGAGCACCACCGTGCTGGACAGACACACCACCATCATCATCTACCTTGATCACCTCGTTAGTGAACACGAGCACCACCGTGCTGGACAGACACCACCATCATCACCTACCTTGATCACCTCCTTAGTGAACACGAGCACCACAGTGCTGGACAGACACACCACCATCACCTACCTTGATCACCTCGTTAGTGAACACGAGCACCACCGTGCTGGACAGACACCACCTACCTTGATCACCTCGTGAACACGAGCACCACCGTGCTGGACAGACACCACCATCATCGCCTACTTTGATCACCTCCTTAGTGAACACGAGCACCACCGTGCTGGACAGACACCACCTACCTTGATCACCTCGTTAGTGAACACGAGCACCACCGTGCTGGACACACACACCACCATCATCACCTACCTTGATCACCTCGTTAGTGAACACGAGCACCACCGTGCTGGACACACACACCACCATCATCACCTACCTTGATCACCTCGTTAGTGAACACGAGCACCACCGTGCTGGACAGAGACACCACCATCATCACCTTCCTTGATCACCTCCTTAGTGAACACGAGCACCACCG
This sequence comes from Cherax quadricarinatus, assembly GCF_038502225.1. NCBI lineage: Eukaryota > Metazoa > Arthropoda > Malacostraca > Decapoda > Parastacidae > Cherax > Cherax quadricarinatus. The sequence goes on from NC_091293.1 coordinate 79,313,191, forward strand.
GCTGGACAGACACCACCTACCTTGATCACCTCGTTAGTGAACACGAGCACCACCGTGCTGGACAGACACCAGCTACCTTGATCACCTCATTAGTGAACACGAGCACCACCGTGCTGGACAGAGACACCACCATCATCGCCTACCTTGATCACCTCGTTAGTGAACACGAGCACCACCGTGCTGGACAGACACCACCATCATCATCACCTACCTTGATCACCTCGTTAGTGAACACGAGCACCACCGTGCTGGACAGACACCACCATCATCACCTACCTTGATCACCTCGTTAGTGAACACGAGCACCACCGTGCTGGACAGACACCAGCTACCTTGATCACCTCATTAGTGAACACGAGCACCACCGTGCTGGACAGAGACACCACCATCATCGCCTACCTTGATCACCTCGTTAGTGAACACGAGCACCACCATGCTGGACAGACACCACCATCATCACCTACCTTGATCACCTCGTTAGTGAACACGAGCACCACCGTGCTGGACAGACACACCACCATCATCACCTACCTTGATCACCTCGTTAGTGAACACGAGCACCACCGTGCTGGACAGACACACCACCATCATCACCTACCTTGATCACCTCGTTAGTGAACACGAGCACCACCGGCTGGACACCACCACCATCACTTACCTTGATCACCTCGTTAGTGAACACGAGCACCACCGTGCTGGACACCACCACCATCACCTACCTTGATCACCTCGTTAGTGAACACGAGCACCACCGTGCTGGACAGACACACCACCATCATCACCTACCTTGGTCACCTCGTTAGTGAACACGAGCACCACCGTGCTGGACAGACACCACCATCATCACCTACCTTGATCACCTCGTTAGTGAACACGAGCACCATCGTGCTAGACAGAGACATCACCTACCTTGATCACCTCGTTAGTGAACACGAGCACCACCATGCTGGACAGACACCACCATCACCTACCTTGATCACCTCGTTAGTGAACACGAGCACCACCGTGCTGGACAGACACCACCATCATCACCTACCTTGATCACCTCGTTAGTGAACACGAGCACCACCGTGCTGGACAGACACCACCATCATCACCTACCTTGATCACCTCGTTAGTGAACACGAGCACCACCTTGCTGGACAGACACCATCACCTACCTTGATCACCTCGTTAGTGAACACGAGCACCACCGTGCTGGACAGACACACCAGCATCATCACCTACCTTGATCACCTCGTTAGTGAACACGAGCACCACCGTGCTGGACAGACACCACCATCATCACCTACCTTGATCACCTCCTTAGTGAACACGAGCACCACAGTGCTGGACAGACACACCACCATCATCACCTACCTTGATCACCTCGTTAGTGAACACGAGCACCACCTTGCTGGACAGACACCATCACCTACCTTGATCACCTCGTTAGTGAACACGAGCACCACCGTGCTGGACAGACACACCACCATCATCACCTACCTTGATCACCTCGTTAGTGAACACGAGCACCACCGTGCTGGACAGACACCACCTACCTTGATCACCTCGTGAACACGAGCACCACCGTGCTGGACAGACACCACCATCATCGCCTACTTTGATCACCTCGTTAGTGAACACGAGCACCACCGTGCTGGACAGACACCACCTACCTTGATCACCTCGTTAGTGAACACGAGCACCACCGTGCTGGACACACACACCACCATCATCACCTACCTTGATCACCTCGTTAGTGAACACGAGCACCACCGTGCTGGACAGAGACACCACCATCATCACCTTCCTTGATCACCTCGTTAGTGAACACGAGCACCACCGTGCTGTACAGAGACACTACCATCACCACCTACCTTGATCACCTCGTTAGTGAACACGAGCACCACCGGCTGGACAGACACCACCTACCTTGATCACCTTGTTAGTGAACACGAGCACCACCGTGCTGGACAGACACCACCATCATCACCTACCTTGATCACCTCGTTAGTGAACACGAGCACCACCGTGCTGGACACCACCATCATCACCTACCTTGATCACCTCCTTAGTGAACACGAGCACCACCGTGCTGGACAGACACACCACCTACCTTGATCACCTCGTTAGTGAACACGAGCACCACCGTGCTGGACAGACACACCACCTACCTTGATCACCTCGTTAGTGAACACGAGCACCACCGTGCTGGACAGAGACACCACCATCATCACCTACCTTGATCACCTCGTTAGTGAACACGAGCACCACCGTGCTGGACACCACCACCATCATCACCTTCCTTGATCACCTCGTTAGTGAACACGAGCACCACCGTGCTGTACAGAGACACTACCATCACCACCTACCTTGATCACCTCGTTAGTGAACACGAGCACCACCGGCTGGACAGACACCACCTACCTTGATCACCTCGTTAGTGAACACGAGCACCACCGTGCTGGACAGAGACACCACCATCATCGCCTACCTTGATCACCTCGTTACCTGGAGTTTACCTGGAGAGAGTTCCGGGGGTCAACGCCCCCGCGGCCCGGTCTGAGACCAGGCCTCCTGGTGGATCAGAGCCTGATCAACCAGGCTGTTGCTGCTGGCTGCACGCTAACCAACGTACGAGCCACAGCCCGGCTGATCCGGAACTGACTTTAGGTGCTTGTCCAGTGCCAGCTTGAAGACTGCCAGGGGTCTGTTGGTAATCCCCCTTATGTGTGCTGGGAGGCAGTTGAACAGTCTCGGGCCCCTGACACTTATTGTATGGTCTCTTAACGTGCTAGTGACACCCCTGCTTTTCATTGGGGGGATGGTGCATCGTCTGCCAAGTCTTTTGCTTTCGTAATGAGTGATTTTCGTGTGCAAGTTCGGTACTAGTCCCTCTAGGATTTTCCAGGTGTATATAATCATGTATCTCTCCCTCCTGCGTTCCAGGGAATACAGGTTTAGGAACCTCAAGCGCTCCCAATAATTGAGGTGTTTTATCTCCGTTATGCGCGCCGTGAAAGTTCTCTGTACATTTTCTAGGTCGGCAATTTCACCTGCCTTGAAAGGTGCTGTTAGTGTGCAGCAATATTCCAGCCTAGATAGAACAAGTGACCTGAAGAGTGTCATCATGGGCTTGGCCTCCCTAGTTTTGAAGGTTCTCATTATCCATCCTGTCATTTTTCTAGCAGATGCGATTGATACAATGTTATGGTCCTTGAAGGTGAGATCCTCCGACATGATCACTCCCAGGTCTTTGACGTTGGTGTTAGTGAACACGAGCACCACCGTGCTGGACAGACACCAGCTACCTTGATCACCTCATTAGTGAACACGAGCACCACCGTGCTGGACAGAGACACCACCATCATCGCCTACCTTGATCACCTCGTTAGTGAACACGAGCACCACCGTGCTGGACAGACACCACCATCATCACCTACCTTGATCACCTCGTTAGTGAACACGAGCACCATCGTGCTAGACAGAGACATCACATACCTTGATCACCTCGTTAGTGAACACGAGCACCACCGTGCTGGACAGAGAAACCACCATCATCACCTACCTTGATCACCTCGTTAGTGAACACGAGCACCACCGTGCTGGACAGACACACCACCATCATCACCTACCTTGATCACCTCGTTAGTGAACACGAGCACCACCGTGCTGGACAGACACACCACCATCATCACCTACATTGATCACCTCGTTAGTGAACACGAGCACCACCGTGCTGGACAGACACACCACCTACCTTGATCACCTCGTTAGTGAACACGAGCACCACCGTGCTGGACAGACACACCACCTACCTTGATCACCTCGTTAGTGAACACGAGCACCACCGTGCTGGACAGACACACCACCTACCTTGATCACCTCGTTAGTGAACACGAGCACCACCGTGCTGGACAGAGACACCACCATCACCACCTACCTTGATCACCTCGTTAGTGAACACGAGCACCACCGTGCTGGACACCACCATCATCACCTACCTTGATCACCTCGTTAGTGAACACGAGCACGACCGTGCTGGACACCACCACCATCACCTACCTTGATCACCTCGTTAGTGAACACGAGCACCACCGTGCTGGACAGACACCACCATCATCACCTACCTTGATCACCTCGTTAGTGAACACGAGCACCACCGTGCTGGACAGAGACACCACCATCATCACCTACCTTGGTCACCTCGTTAGTGAACACGAGCACCACCGTGCTGGACAGACACCACCATCATCACCTACCTTGATCACCTCGTTAGTGAACACGAGCACCACCGTGCTGGACAGACACCACCATCATCACCTACCTTGATCACCTCGTTAGTGAACACGAGCACCACCTTGCTGGACAGACACCATCATCACCTACCTTGATCACCTCGTTAGTGAACACGAGCACCACCGTGCTGGACAGACACCACCATCATCATCACCTACCTTGATCACCTCGTTAGTGAACACGAGCACCACCGTGCTGGACAGACACCACCATCATCATCACCTACCTTGATCACCTCGTTAGTGAACACGAGCACCACCGTGCTGGACAGACACACCACCATCATCGCCTACCTTGATCACCTCGTTAGTGAACACGAGCACCACCGTGCTGGACAGACACCACCATCATCACCTACCTTGATCACCTCGTTAGTGAACACGAGCACCACCGTGCTGGACAGAGACATCACCATCATCACCTACCTTGGTCACCTCGTTAGTGAACACGAGCACCACCGTGCTGGACAGAGACACCACCTACCTTGATCACCTCGTGAACACGAGCACCACCGTGCTGGACAGACACCACCATCATCACCTACCTTGATCACCTCGTTAGTGAACACGAGCACCACCGTGCTGGACACCACCACCATCACCTACCTTGATCACCTCGTTAGTGAACACGAGCACCACCGTGCTGGACAGAGACACCACCATCACCACGGGGTTCACTAGTGTCAACTGGTCCACTACATCCCTGTAGGTCTGAAACAAAACAGTCAAGTGTTTATCTTAGAGATTTGCGCACCCGTTATATGATCTTTAAATAAATTTAAAAAAATACTAATTATATATATTTTTTTTTATTATCACACTGGCCGATTCCCACCAAGGCAGGGTGGCCCGAAAAAAAAAAAAAAATTCACTATCATTCACTCCATCATTGTCTTGCCAGAAGGGTGCTTTACACTACAGTTTTTAAACTGCAACATTAACACCCCTCCTTATATATATAGATAGAGATATATATATATATATATATAGATATATATTATATAATCAATAACACGGCACTAGCCAAGGACTCGAACCCATGCTGCTTTGGCCTGCCTCATGGTGTGCGAAAATACATGACGCCCTTATCCACTCGACCCTACGATCCTTAAGATTAGGGCATCCAGCGGAACTGGATGTTGTACTCGTTACCCAAGGACACACGATGGTGTGGATGACTCTAGGCTAATTTCATTCTAGTCCCTTTTTTGTATACCAGTTCAACGACCAGTATTTTATATTACTGTAACCACGAACGAGTGGGTAACGAGTACAACATCCAGTTCCGCTGGATGCCCTAATCTTAAGGATCGTAGGGTCGAGTGGATAAGGGCGTCATGTATTTTCGCCCACCATGAGGCAGGCCAAAGCAGCATGGGTTCGAGTCCTTGGCTAGTGCAGTGTTATTGATCAATACCACTCGTTCGTGGTCAAATATAAATATATATAAATTATATATATATATTATATAAAGTAATTGGGCAAGTACTTAATTAATTATAATTTTTACTAGTCGAGTCTATAGTCTTGTAGTACCAATATAATTATCTCTTATTAGTCTTGTAGTACCAATATAATTATCTCTTATTAGTCTTGTAGTACCAATATAATTATCTCTTATCTTTCTCTACATCATCCACATTATTTTCATTAATTCTCTTTTTTTCTTTTTAATATATCATTTGGTTCATATTTTTTCATTCGTTGTGATGACATTATCATCACTTCTGAAACAGTTTTCAAAGATTCAGTTTTCCTTTTTAAATATTTGCTTTGCTTGAGTTTATTCCAGTTTATTCTGTTTATTCATACACTGTTTTGATCCACTCTCCTCCACACTATTATAAACTAAGGCCAACTGAGGTATTTTTAGTGATTTCTTAAAATATGATTTTTTTTCTTACTCCAGTAATTGTGGTAATTTATTTTTTGTTCCGTTTAATGTTCTGAAACATCACTTGTATATATTGTTCTGTGTGTGTGTATTCACCTAACTGTGGTTGCAGGGGTCGATTCATAGGTCCTGGTCCCGCCTCCACCACCTCCCTTTCCAGACTAGCCCACTTCCTGACATCTCTGACTGAAGAAATACTCCCTAACATCCCTGTGACTCATCTGAATCTTCAACTTCCAATTGTGACCCCTTGTTGCTGTGTCTCATCTCTGAAACATCCTGTCCCTGACCTGTGTGTCTTAAATACTCACGTAGATAATCTTGAAGGGCCCGTTATAGCGAGTTATGGAGATACCGAGGAGATACTTGATCTGTGAGGTCATGACGTGTACAGCAACTCCCGTGGTGAACCCAGAGATGAGCATGTCGTTGAGAAACATCCCGTACAGCTCTCCCATCTGAACCACAGCCAGAGACACCTGCACCACAAACACTTCCGTCTTATCAAACATGTATACATAACAGGTCACTGGAAAGGTCTGGTTTAGGTGCATTACGTAAACAGTTTTTCTTACACTTTCAGAAAAAGAGTGAACAGTTATTCACTTAGCTTTAATAAAATGGTCACTGATGGAAAGAAGCGTATTGTAATTAAGATGTTTAGTAAATAATTATGTTTATGTAGGTACAGGTACGTGTGAGTACAGTTATCATACATAGTAACATAAAATATTTCTGGCTACTTGCAACTATGAAAATAAATACTATATATTAAGCATTTTAAGAACACATTAATAATTCACTGGTCAACAGTTATTTTCTGGTCAATGATATTACACCGATTTTAGGGAAAGTTTGTGGTGCTAATTCCGACTATGTCATCGGTATTGCTTGACTAGCTTTTGATAAATTTGTTATCCCACTGAAAACCATAAAAGATGTGAAAAATCGAGTGATTAGGCGGCACTAACTTACAAATCGCACTGAATTTTTTTATTTTTTATTTGGATGTGATACATAATTATACAAAGAAATATAATAATTGGGTGTACATGCCCAAAGCCCCTTGTATGCAGGGCATTATGGGCAGGCTTAAAATTTATTTACATTACGCAAAAGCTAAATCTTTTAATACATACCAGCACTTCATTCTATATACTAACAGGTTTAATATAGTAAGGTAATTCAGATACCACTAATTACTACTTGTGACAATGTTGTTTGTACGATTTTCATCAATGTTGGTCATCATCAATGTTGGTCATCATCAATGTTGGTCATCATCAATGTTGGTCATCATCAATGTTGGTCATCATCAATGTTGGTCATCATCAATGTTGGTCATCATCAATGTTGGTCATCATCAATGTTGGTCATCATCAATGTTGGCCATCATCAATGTTGGTCATCATCAATGTTGGTCATCATCAATGTTGGCCATCATCAATGTTGGCCATCATCAATGTTGGTCATCATCAATGTTGGTCATCATCAATGTTGGTCATCATCAATGTTGGTCATCATCAATGTTGGTCATCATCAATCTTGGTCATCATCAATCTTGGTCATCATCAATGTTGGTCATCATCAATGTTGGTCATCATCAATGTTGGCCATCATCAATGTTGGTCATCATCAATGTTGGTCATCATCAATGTTGGCCATCATCAATGTTGGCCATCATCAATGTTGGTCATCATCAATGTTGGTCATCATCAATGTTGGTCATCATCAATGTTGGTCATCATCAATGTTGGTCATCATCAATCTTGGTCATCATCAATCTTGGTCATCATCAATGTTGGTCATCATCAATGTTGGTCATCATCAATGTTGGTCATCATCAATGTTGGTCATCATCAATGTTGGCCATCATCAATGTTGGCCATCATCAATGTTGGTCATCATCAATGTTGGTCATCATCAATGTTGGTCATCATCAATGTTGGCCATCATCAATGTTGGTCATCATCAATGTTGGTCATCATCAATGTTGGTCATCATCAATGTTGGTCATCACAGTTTTGTTGAGTCAGTGGGTGATACTCCAATATACGAGTTTTAATATGTATCGTAATAAGATAAAACCATTCACATTGTTACATGTACGAACTGTAATGTAGTTACTTAGAATTCACATTAACCTAGTCCATAAACTGTACCAATATAGAGTAATGAATTAATCTTAGTGTGCCCAAAATGCCTAGTCATGCTAGGTGTGATAGTGGCCCTCTCTGTACTTAGTATTTTATATGTAACCACACAATATCCTATAATTTGTAAACCCCGCATTGTAATCTTCATAGAGAATAAACTTGATTGATTGATTGCCCAATCTGTCATTTCAAGCCTCTAATGGAGTAGCTACTCTAACAATCACCACTCCCTTCACTCCTCATTTTACAAACCACCTTCACTCCTGACTCATGACGTCGTATCTAGTAAGGGAGCCTATTTATAACGTACCTGGGTTTATCTCAGTATACTACACAAGTACACAATAACACTACTGACAAGTATGATAACCTACCACACAGGAGTACACAATAACCCACCACACAGAAGAGTATAACCCACCACACAGGAGAGTATAACAACTCACCACACAGGAGAGTATAACAGTCCACCACACAGGAGAGTATAACAACTCACCACACAGGAGAGTATAACAGTCCACCACACAGGAGAGTATAACAACCCACCACACAGAAGAGTATAACAACCCACCACACAGGAGAGTATAACAGTCTACCACACAGGAGAGTATAACAGTCTACCACACAGGAGAGTATAACAGTCTACCACACAGGAGAGTATAACAGTCCACCACACAGGAGAGTATAACAGTCCACCACACAGGAGAGTATAACAGTCCAACCACACAGGAGAATATAACAACCCACCACACAGGAGAGTATAACAACCCACCACACAGGAGAGTATAACAACCCACCACACAGGAGTGTATAACAACCCACCACACAGGAGAGTATAACAACCCACCACACAGGAGAGTATAACAACCCACCACACAGGAGAGTATAACAACCCACCACACAGGAGTGTATAACAACCCACCACACAGGAGAGTATAACCCACCACACAGGAGTGTATAACAACCCACCACACAGGAGAGTATAACAACCCACCACACAGGAGTGTATAACAACCCACCACACAGGAGAGTATAACAACCCACCACACAGGAGTGTATAACAACCCACCACACAGGAGAGTATAACAACCCACCACACAGGAGTGTATAACAACCCACCACACAGGAGAGTATAACAACCCACCACACAGGAGTGTATAACAACCCACCACACAGGAGAGTATAACAACCCACCACACAGTATAACAACCCACCACACAGGAAAGTATAACAACCCACCACACAGGAGTGTATAACAACCCACCACACAGGAGAGTATAACAACAGTAACAACCCACCACACAGGAGAGTATAACAACCCACCACACAGTATAACAACCCACCACACAGGAGAGTATAACAACCCACCACACAGGAGAGTATAACAACCCACCACACAGGAGTGTATAACAACCCACCACACAGGAGAGTATAACAACCCACCACACAGGAGAGTATAACAACCCACCACACAGGAGAGTATAACAACCCACCACACAGGAGAGTATAACAACCCACCACACAGGAGAGTATAACAACCCACCACACAGGAGTGTATAACAACCCACCACACAGGAGAGTATAACAACCCACCACACAGGAGATTATAACAACCCACCACACAGGAGAGTATAACCCACCACACAGGAGAGTATAACAACCCACCACACAGGAGAGTATAACCCACCACACAGGAGAGTATAACAACCCACCACACAGGAGAGTATAACAACCCACCACACAGGAGAGTATAACAACCCACCACACAGGAGAGTATAACAACCCACCACACAGGAGAGTATAACCCACCACACAGGAGAGTATAACAACCCACCACACAGGAGAGTATAACAACCCACCACACAGGAGAGTATAACAGTATAACCCACCACACAGGAGAGTATAACAACCCACCACACAGGAGGTATAACCCACCACACAGGAGTGTATAACAACCCACCACACAGGAGAGTATAACAACCCACCACACAGGAGAGTATAACAACCCACCACACAACCCACCACACAGGAGAGTATAACAACCCACCACACAGGAGAGTATAACCCACCACACAGTATAACAACCCACCACACAGGAGAGTATAACAACCCACCACACAGGAGAGTATAACCCACCACACAGGAGAGTATAACAACCCACCACACAGGAGAGTATAACAACCCACCACACAGGAGAGTATAACAGTCCACCACACAGGAGAGTATAACAACCCACCACACAGGAGAGTATAACAACCCACCACACAGGAGAGTATAACAACCCACCACACAGGAGAGTATAACAACCCACCACACAGGAGTGTATAACAACCCACCACACAGGAGAGTATAACAACCCACCACACAGGAGAGTATAACAACCCACCACACAGGAGAGTATAACAACCCACCACACAGGAGAGTATAACAGTCCACCACACAGTATAACAACCCACCACACAGGAGAGTATAACAACCCACCACACAGGAGAGTATAACAGGAGAGTATAACAACCCACCACACAAAGTATAACAACCCACCACACAGGAGAGTATAACAGTGAGAGTATAACAGTCCACCACACAGGAGAGTATAACAACCCACCACACAGGAGAGTATAACAACCCACCACACAGGAGAGTATAACCCACCACACAGGAGAGTATAACAACCCACCACACAGGAGAGTATAACCCACCACACAGGAGAGTATAACAAACCACCACACAGTATAACAACCCACCACACAGGAGAGTATAACATACCACCACACAGGAGAGTATCCACCACACAGGAGAGTATAACAACCCACCACACAGGAGAGTATAACAACCCACCACACAGGAGAGTATAACAGTCCACCACACAGGAGAGTATAACAGTCCACCACACAGGAGAGTATAACAACCCACCACACAGGAGAGTATAACAACCCACCACACAGGAGAGTATAACAGTCCACCACACAGGAGAGTATAACAACCCACCACACAGGAGAGTATAACAGTCCACCACACAGGAGAGTATAACAACTCACCACACAGGAGAGTATAACAACCCACCACACAGGAGAGTATAACAACCCACCACACAGGAGAGTATAACAACCCACCACACAGGAGAGTATAACAACCCACCACACAGGAGAGTATAACAACCCACCACACAGGAGAGTATAACAGTCCACCACACAGGAGAGTATAACAGTCCACCACACAGGAGAGTATAACAGTCCACCACACAGGAGTGTATAACAGTCTACCACACAGGAGAGTATAACAACCCACCACACAGGAGAGTATAACAGTCTACCACACAGGAGAGTATAACAGTCCACCACACAGGAGAGTATAGTGTAAAACAACCCACCACACAGGAAAGTATAACAACCCACCACACAGGAGTGTATAACAACCCACCACACAGGAGTGTATAACAGTCCACCACACAGGAGAGTATAACAACCCACCACACAGGAGAGTATAACAACCCACCACACAGGAGAGTATAACAACCCACCACACAGGAGAGTATAACAACCCACCACACAGGAGAGTATAACAACCCACCACACAGGAGAGTATAACCCACCACACAGGAGTGTATAACAGTCCACCACACAGGAGAGTATAACAGTCTACCACACAGGAGTGTATAACAGTCTACCACACAGGAGAGTATAACCCACCACACAGGAGTTTATAACAGTCCACCACACAGGAGTGTATAACAGTCTACCACACAGGAGTGTATAACAGTCTACCACACAGGAGAGTATAACCCACCACACAGGAGTGTATAACAGTCCACCACACAGGAGAGTATAACAGTCTACCACACAGGAGTGTATAACAGTACCACACAGGAGTGTATAACAACCCACCACACAGGAGAGTATAACAGTCCACCACACAGGAGAGTATAACAGTCCACCACACAGGAGAGTATAACAGTCCACCACACAGGAGAGTATAACAGTCCACCACACAGGAGAGTATAACAACCCACCACACAGGAGAGTATAACAGTCCACCACACAGGAGAGTATAACAGTCCACCACACAGGAGAGTATAACAACCCACCACACAGGAGAGTATAACAACCCACCACACAGGAGAGTATAACAACCCACCACACAGGAGAGTATAACAACCCACCACACAGGAGAGTATAACAGTCCACCACACAGGAGAGTATAACAACCCACCACACAGGAGAGTATAACAGTCCACCACACAGGAGAGTATAACAACCCACCACACAGGAGAGTATAACAACCCACCACACAGGAGAGTATAACAGTCCACCACACAGGAGAGTATAACAGTCCACCACACAGGAGAGTATAACAGTCCACCACACAGGAGAGTATAACAGTCCACCACACAGACTAGAAAACGCTCATGGTTGTCAATCTTGCACTGACAACGCACTCAAGTTAGGATCACAACGCACTCAACAAGTTAGGATCACAACGCACTCAAGTTAGGATCACAAGGAGTTACTCTTACAACTTACCTCCCATATACCCACAGCGAGGGCAAGTATAGCACCAATCTGCTGAGGTGTGTACTGGGTATCTTGGGTATCATGAGTGGTGGTGGTGCTGGTGGAGAACAGAAACGTAGTGTCGTTGTCTATGATCTCCAACGTAGTGTTGGAGAGCGTTGGAGATACACTGCCTCCGGGGTCCTCGCTAGACAGCTCCCCTACCACCTTCGCCATCATTAAACTAGCAATTGCAAATGTGCCTATAAATAAAGTTTAAAATGAGTAACATGTTCACTACATCAACCACGAAGTGTAAACAAATGAATTAAGTAATATGGATAGGAATTGGTAATAAATTATTGAAATGTTATATGTCAGGTCAGAGAAGACTGGAACCTGTGACCACTTCAACACATAATACAGTTTCAGAACTTAATTTATTCTGTATTTCAGGAAGTCTCATTTGAAAGTTATGGGAGCATAATTCTATTGCTACTCTGTAGTATAATTTAGATTACTATAATTTGATATTTTTTCACATCCATAATTATTAAGCATCGTATTGGTGCTCTTATTGATTTATGCTCTCAATAAGAACATTGTAATGGCGTAGTTATAAGTTCTCCACACCAGCAGGGGGTGACCTGGGGTGACCTGGGGTGACCTGCTATGGATACGGAGGGGGATGTGTTCAGGACTGTAAAAAGTCAGTTTAAATACAACATATTGGCTGGGTATCGTCTCCGCTCATGAACAAGTTACGATCTTTTTGATTGGAAGGTACTGTTCGTACTTCTATTTTTTTTTTTTTTTTTCAGATGTCCGGAGCACAGTCTATGAAGTCCTGTTGTACGACCGTGTGAGGAATGACAACAATTCCAAAACATGAATTGAGGATGGAGTGTTATTTAGTTAGTTGTGTCGCCTGAGTGATTAGTTTACTGTGCAACCCCCTCTCCCCCTCCCTCGCAGTTCATCCTGTGATATGAAGCACAAAAAACAGGATTACAGAGGTCACAATGGGTCTGTGTCACTACACAGAACACTAGAAGCACAGCCTTGCTGCACACACTACACAGAACACTAGAAGCACAGCCTTGCTGCACACACTACACACAACACTAGAAGCACAGCCTTGCTGCACACACTACACAGAACACTAGAAGCACAGCCCTGCTGCACACACTACACAGAACACTAGAAGCACAGCCTTGCTGCACACACTACACACAACACTAGAAGCACAGCCTTGCTGCTCACACTACACAGAACACTAGAAGCACAGCCTTGCTGCACACACTACACAGAACACTAGAAGCACAGCCCTGCTGCACACACTACACAGAACACTAGAAGCACAGCCTTGCTGCACACACTACACACAACACTAGAAGCACAGCCTTGCTGCTCACACTACACAGAACACTAGAAGCACAGCCTTGCTGCTCACACTACACAGAACACTAGAAGCACAGCCTTGCTGCACACACTACACAGAACACTAGAAGCACAGCCTTGCTGCTCACACTACACAGAACACTAGAAGCACAGCCTTGCTGCACACACTACACAGAACACTAGAAGCACAGCCTTGCTGCTCACACTACACAGAACACTAGAAGCACAGCCTTGCTGCACACACTACACAGAACACTAGAAGCACAGCCTTGCTGCACACACTACACAGAACACTAGAAGCACAGCCTTGCTGCACACACTACACAGAACACTAGAAGCACAGCCTTGCTGCACACACTACACAGAACACTAGAAGCACAGCCTTGCTGCTCACACTACACAGAACACTAGAAGCACAGCCTTGCTGCACACACTACACAGAACACTAGAAGCACAGCCTTGCTGCACACACTACACAGAACACAAGAAGCACAGCCTTGCTGCTCACACTACACAGAACACTAGAAGCACAGCCTTGCTGCACACACTACACAGAACACTAGAAGCACAGCCTTGCTGCACACACTACACAGAACACTAGAAGCACAGCCTTGCTGCTCACACTACACAGAACACTAGAAGCACAGCCTTGCTGCTCACACTACACAGAACACTAGAAGCATAGCCTTGCTGCACACACTACACAGAACACAAGAAGCACAGCCTTGCTGCTCACACTACACAGAACACTAGAAGCACAGCCTTGCTGCACACACTACACAGAACACAAGAAGCACAGCCTTGCTGCTCACACTACACAGAACACTAGAAGCACAGCCTTGCTGCACACACTACACAGAACACTAGAAGCACAGCCTTGCTGCACACACTACACAGAACACTAGAAGCACAGCCTTGCTGCTCACACTACACAGAACACTAGAAGCACAGCCTTGCTGCACACACTACACAGAACACTAGAAGCACAGCCTTGCTGCTCACACTACACAGAACACTAGGAGCAAAGATTTGTCCCTGACACTACGAAGAACGTCAGAAACATAACTTCACTATCATAACTTCAAACATGCAATTCAGAAATGAACACAGAGGAGGTTAGGTAAGGTAAGATTGGTCAGGAAACAGGACCAGTGTTTCTTAGTTACATAATGACCTGCCACTATAGCTTTTGGTCATCTGACCGAGGTCTTCCACTGGCTTACCCATCCTTCACTTCAAAATTTAAGGTTCAAGATAACACACAGAGGAGGTACTCACCCATTGAGACGTGGCGGGATGTTCCGAGGATGACATAGACAAGGACTGGGAAGAAAGCCATGTACAGACCTGTGATGGGCGGCAGCCCGGCCAGCAGTGCGTAAGCCATCCCTGTCAACCATATTAGTATCATTAATGGCAGGCTGTAATATCATTAACGGAGGGCTATAATATCATGAAGGGAAGGTTGTCATACCAACAGGTTGATGAGTAAGACTCATGAGCAAAACAGCGTTTCGCCCTGTACGGGAGACTTTCTTTCCAGTCTAATATAATGTGAAAAATGATACTTGTGTACAGTTGAGAAAATTTATTAAAGGTAATATTTGGCCACGAGTGGCTTCACCAGTCTTAATTAGGACTGGTGAAGCCACTCTGGGCGAAACGTTTCATTAACTGTATACAAGTATTATTTTCCACAGGTTCCTTGTATAACCACGCCAAGAACTTGTAGAAAATACTACAAACAAGTCAGTTTAATATAGCATTAATCTATTTTAGATTAGAAAAGTCTGCCATGAAACTGAAACATTTCTGAGTGTAGATCGTCAGGTGTTGTAAGACATGTGAAACTGTTACGTATCTTTATTCCGAAACGTTTCATCTATACAGTCGGCTTCATCAGTCAAATACAGAGAATGCAGCAGAAGCAGTAGAGATGTAAAAACGATGTAATCAGTCCATCACTCCTCGCAAACGTAGTTTCGAGGTTATCAGTCACTCAGCCTGGAGAAAGAAGAGTTCGGAGCAGCACTCTTGTCCAGGCTGAGGGACTGACCACCTCAAAACTAAGTCTTCGAGGGGTGATGGACTGATTATATCGTTTTTACATCTTTACTGCCTCTGCTGCATCCTCTGTATTTGACTGAAGAAGCCTACTGCGTAGGCGAAACGCTTCAGAATAAAGATAGCTAATTGTTGCAAATGTTGGTTCTCTGAACCAGTTATCTGCATCGATACCTCCGAGATATTCATTCTATGTACCCTACAAGATTAAAATGCAGACACCTTTTTTTTTTCTTGATATCGTCCAACCTTTAACGATCTCATCAACTTTGTGAGAGATCACGAAATTAGGGCTAAGAAGGAAGTTGACACTGGCTTCTTTCTTTGATCATGTAAAATTTTGATTCCCAAATTGATCTGATGATGGTGGTCAGAGCATCACGGGGAAAAAAATCGCTCAACAGTATTTCTCAAACAGTTTCAGAGACAATTGTTGGAGATCCTTCAGATAACTCAAGGTTCCCAAAGAGAGAGAGAGAGAGAGAGAGAGAGAGAGAGAGAGAGAGAGAGAGAGAGAGAGAGAGAGAGAAACAGATTCACCTTTTCTAATTTCAGTGTTCTTGGCACACCATCCAGATTCTTCAATAAAACCAGCAACAACAGAGAGCCTCCAACAGCTCTGCTACTAAGAAAAAACTTCATCGAAATCCATCACAACTATTCCAGTCAGGAAATGGGAAGACGCGGGTATACACCATTCAAGTATACATGTAGACCAATTGGGAGGGAATCCAGGCGTTCATGCAATGGTTATTTTCCCATAGACCAAAATGAGAATCGATCATTGACCAAATAAACAAATGATTTAAAGGTATTAGGTCGACTTCCAGCCGTCGCTTGATCATTGATCGATTAGAAACTCGGGTCTCCAACAACACGGATTGTCTGATATATAGATGACCTTCAGAATTCATTTTCTTTCCATTAGTTTTACCATCGTGAGATTCTTTCACTCACAACCCTCACACTACCTTCACTATTTCCTCTCATGAAGTGTTCCCTCATACAGAGCTTTACGTAAAGCTTACTAGAAGGTCTGGTCTCCTATCATGTGTCATAATTCAGAATCTGAGCCTCTCCAGCAGCGTGTACAAGTTCTAACTGGTAATGTGTACAAGTTTTAACTAGCAACGTGTACAGGGTCTAACAGTAATGTGTAAAGTTTTTAACTAGTAATGAGAACAAGTTCTAACTGGTAATGTGTACAAGTTCTGACTAGTAATGAGAACAAGTTCTAACTAGTAATGAGAACACGTTCTAACTAGTAATGAGAACACGTTCTAACTAGTAATGAGAACAAGTTCTAACTAGTAATGAGAACAAGTTCTAACTAGTAATGAGAACAAGTTCTGACTAGTAATGAGAACAAGTTCTAACTAGTAATGAGAACAAGTTCTAACTAGTAATGAGAACAAGTTCTAACTAGTAATGAGAACAAGTTCTAACTAGTAATGAGAACAAGTTCTAACTAGTAATGAGAACAAGTTCTAACTAGTAATGAGAACAAGTTCTAACTAGTAATGAGAACAAGTTCTAACATTGAGAACATGTTGCTCACCTCGGTTATAACAACTCTAGTTACTCATTATTCGGTGAAGAATATAAACTCGCTAACCACCAAAATTTATTAAGAAACAAAATTGTTTGCGAGATTAGAACTGCAGCGTCCTCCACTCTGAGTGATCTTAGGTGAGAACTTCTACTAGGAACGTGGATGAACAAGTTCATGAAGAACTGATCCAGAAGCTACATCAACTACCCACTACTACCATCACCACTACTACCACCCCACCACTACTACCACCACTACTCAGATAAAGGGACAGAAGGCTCACCTTGCGGGATCTGCACAATACCGACGGTTGCTCCACCACCACTACTACCACCACTACTACCACCCCACCACTACTACCACCACTACTCAGATAAAGGGACAGAAGGCTCACCTTTCGGGATCTGCACAATACCGACGGTTGCTCCACCACCACTACTACTACCACCACTACTACCACCCCACCACCACTACTCAGATAAAGGGACAGAAGGTTCACCTTTCGGGATCTGCACAATACCGACGGTTGCTCCACCACCACTACTACTACCACTACTACCACCCCACCACTACCACCACTACTCAGATAAAGGGACAGAAGGTTCACCTTTCGGGATCTGCACAATACCGACGGTTGCTCCACCACCACTACCACCCCACCACTACTACCACCCCACCACTACTACCACCACTACTTAGATAAAGGGACAGAAGGCTCACCTTGCGGGATCTGCACAATACCGACGGTTGCTCCACCACCACTACCACCCCACCACTACTACCACCCCACCACTACTACCACCACTACTCAGATAAAGGGACAGAAGGCTCACCTTGCGGGATCTGCACAATACCGACGGTTGCTCCAACCACCACTACCACCCCACCACTACTACCACCCCACCACTACTACCACCACTACTCAGATAAAGGGACAGAAGGCTCACCTTGCGGGATCTGCACAATACCGACGGTTGCTCCAACCACCACTACTACCACCCCACCACTACTACCACCCCACCACTACTACCACCCCACCACTACTACCACCACTACTCAGATAAAGGGACAGAAGGCTCACCTTGCGGGATCTGCACAATACCGACGGTTGCTCCAACCACCACTACTACCACCCCACCACTACTACCACCACTACTCAGATAAAGGGACAGAAGGCTCACCTTGCGGGATCTGCACAATACCGACGGTTGCTCCGCTGACGAAGTCGCTGAAGAGCTCCTTACGAGGGTCGTACCTCGGGAGCCACGCCAGCACGGGTAAACGCGCCACAACCAAGCCCCACACACGCCTTCGTGAACACCGGAACCACGCCCGCACCATCCTGCGCCACTCAGCGCGCCATCCTGCAAGCACCAACAACTTCATGGATCATCTAGACCAGGAGACAGACACTATAGAGAAAACAATTGGGAAATACTATGAAAGTACATATTCATAAAAGTTATGTATAAATTGTAATTACTGGAGGGCCTAGGAGATGGAAATAGGCCTCCCGAGGCCAGATTGAGATTCAAAATTCGTTTTTTTTTATTTTTTATATTTATAATAAACACTGCTATTGATGTGGCACACACACACACACACACACACACACACGTTAGGAAGTATTTCTTCAGCCACAGAGTAGTCAGTAAGTGGAATAGTTTGGGAAGCGATGTAGTGGAGGCAGGATCTATACATAGCTTTAAGCAGAGGTATGATAAAGCTCACGGCTCAGGGAGAGTGACCTAGTAGCGATCAGTGAAGAGGCGGGGCCAGGAGCTCGGACTCGACCCCCGCAACCTCAACTAGGTGAGTACAACTAGGTGAGTACACACGCGCGCGCGCGCGCGCGTCAGGCCCATACTGGAGTATCCAGCACCTATTTGGAACCCACACTTGATCAAGCACGTTAAGAAATTAGAGGAAGTGCAAAGGTTTGCGACAAGGTTAGTTCCAGAGCTAAGGGGAATGTCCTATGAAGAAATGTTAATAAGGGAAATCGGCCTGACGACACTGGAGGACAGGAAGGTTAGGGAAGACATGATAACGACATACAAAATACTGCGTGGAATAGACAAGGTGGACAGAGACAGGATGTTCCAGAGAGGGGACAGAAACAAGGGGTCACAATTGTAAGTTGAAGACCCAGATGAGTCAAAGGGATGTTAAGAAGTGTTTCTTCAGTCACAGAGTTGTCAGGAAGTGGAAGAGTCTAGAAAGTGATGTAGTGGAGGCAAGAACCATATATAGCTTTAAGAAGTATGATAAAGCTCATGGAGCAAGTAATCTAGTAGGGACCAATGAAGAGGCAAAGCCAGGAGCTGTGGCTGGATCGATCCCTGCAACCACAATTAGGCGAGTACAATTAGGCGAGTATACATACACACACAAACACACACACATAACTTACAGAAATAAGACAGGATAGAGAGAGAGAGAGAGAGAAAGAGAGGGGGAGGGGGTTGATTGCATTTTCATGGACTGTAAGAAGGCTTTCGACACAGTTCCACACAAGAGATTAGCACAAAAGCTAGAGGAGAAGAGAGAATAACAGGAAATCCACTGCAATAGATCAAAGAATATCTGATGGGAAGGAAACAACGAGCGATATTAAGTCAAGTGTCAGAGTGGGCACATGTGAAGAGTGGGGTTCCACAAGGGTCACTCATACGGCAGTCCAGCCTCAGAAAGGCTAGATCACACTCAGTAGACCAATTAAATTTAACTTTAGAACTAGTGAGTTCACAGAGGGGAGCTGCCACTTGTGCAAAGTACGGGCAGAACCTCCTGTAATAGCTGGCCATGTCTAAAAACCTCTAAACACCTTTCCTATTCTGAGGTATTGGAAATTCTGTAATGGCCATAGCTTTTGCATTCAAAGGTGCGACTGTACCTTGCCCTATCTTAAAACCTAAGTACTTTATCATAGCCTGTCCGAACTTGCATTTTGCTAGATTAACCGTGAAATTATACTGCTCCAGTTCTTGAAACAGGGCCTCTAGATGGGACAAATGCAACTCCTAGTCATCACAAGGCCTCTACTCCCCTCAAGGCCGTGGGTTCATCAGTCGTTGAAAGGTGGAAGCCGTGTTGCAGAGGCCAAAAGGGGTCACTAGATAGTTATGCAAACCCATATGTACAGTAAAGGCTGAAATCTCTTGGGCACATGAGGTCAGAGGAACCTGGTAGTAACCTCTCACCAGGTCCAAACGGCTTACAAACTTTGCTCTGGATGACTCAAGAAATCGTAATGACACGATTGCAATCGTGTCATTACGATTTCTTGAGTCATGTTGACGGCAGTGAAGGGACTTGAGCTAGAGTTCGTCACGGTCACGCTAGCTGGAGATTCGTCTGTAAAAACCTGCATTTGTGGTCACAGTGGTGCCTGTGCTAACCTTCCTATGGTGTAGAAATATACCTAGTTGGATGAATCTTATTGTGGCTAGCTGGTCTAGTGGCTAACGAGACGGGCTGGAGTTTTCAGACTCTATGACCGCGGGTTCAATCCCGGCCGGGGGTATGGTTTGCTCTGGATACTCGGTCGATTAAGTCATCTACCCGTGGCAATTGGTAACCATCCAGCACTGTCACAGCATTCACCTTCCTATAGTCAGTGCATATCCGAAACGTCCCGTCTGATTTCGGGACCAAAATACAGGGTGAGGCCAACAGACCCTGACTAAGTGCAATAAGTCCAGTGGATAGCAGAAAACCTATTTCTTCCTGCAAAAATCTTTTGCTTGACTGGACTTAGGCAGTATGGAGCTTGCTTAATCGGGGCGGTGCCTTGGACATCTACATCACGGGTTCCCAATGTACAACCTCTCTATCAGTTTCTTAACCCCTTTCACTCTGTCGGTGCTAAGGTCACTCAGGAAAGCATCCAAGGCTTGGAGTACATCTGAATTTTGGAGGCAAATTTCTATCCCTCTCGAGCAATCTTCTTCCGCAGGAACAGGGAGGACAGTAGTGGTGGGAACAGGTTCCCCGTAGTATCTGTTCAGCTAGTTAATGTGGTAGGTGTGGGTTGATTTCCTCTTTCCCGGTGTTTGTACTCTGTAGTCCACTTAACTCAACCTTTTAACCACCTCCATCGGTCCTTCATATCTCAGCTGCAAGGTGTATCCGGATACTAGCTTCTGTGCTAGGACTTGGTCTCCTGCTTGGAATGAGCGTGGAGCTGCACGCTTATCATAATGTTCCTTCATTGTAGCCTGGGCTTTGGCTAAGTTCCTTGAAGCTAAATTTCTTGTAAAGGCTAGATGTTCTTGCATCAAATCAGGGGAGACTCGTAAAGTTGGTTTAGAGCTCCTGGTCCACATGTCCTTTAACATGGCCAGGGGACTGCATACGGCATGGCCATATATCAGCTCGAATGGGCTGTAACCCAAATTCTCTTGTTCACTTTCTCTTATTGCTAAGAGAAGACAGAAGACCTTCCTCCCCATCCTTACTGAACTGCTCGCAATAAGAGCACAGCATCGTCTTCAGGGTATGATGGAACCTTTCTATGGCTCCCTGGGAGTGGGATTGATAACTGGTAGCCAGTAGAGACTTTACTCCCAGACGCGACAAGCCTTCTTTGAAGATCTTTGAGGTGAAATTGGAACCCTGGTCTGACTGAATTTTGTAGGGCAACCCCATATGACAGAAAAATCTGACCAAAGCTCGTACTATGGTCTTGGCATTTATCCTTCTCATGGGTATGGCCTCTGGGTACCTCGTTGCAGAGTCAATGATTGTAAACAGGAATTGGTTCCCAAGCTTGGCTTTCGGAAGAGGGCCCACACAATCAATAATCAGGTGGGCAAACGGTTCTCCATTTGATGTGATGGGGATAAGTGGAACTGGAGGAGGAGTATGCATGGGCTTGCCTACCACCTGGCATACCCAACAATGATGTAAGTGATCCACCACGGTCTCTCTCATTTTTGGCCAGTAGAAGTATTTTGACAATTTTCGTATTGTCTTCCTTGTGCCCAGTTCCCCCCCCCCCAGTGGACTTGTGGGCAACACCCAGGGCAAGTTCTCGGAAAACAGTTGGCAGAACCAATACATGTCTTACCCTTGGCGAAGCATCATCTGGAGAACCTCTAATCGTGTATTTCTTCATCAATATCTCCCCTTGCTAGTAAAAACAGTCCTCCTGTCTTTCAGCTTTGTTCTTTGACACTACTAAATTCTTTATCTCTCCTAGAGATGGGTCTTCCCATTGTCCCTGTATCAAATCTTCTGGCCAAAGGGTTCTGGCGCCCACTGACTCTAGATCTGAAGACAACTTGGTGGGCTCTGTACCTTAGGACTTAGGTAGATGGGTTTCACTGAATAACAAATTTAAACCCATTTCCGCGTGATCTTCTCTCCTCACTGGGAGAAGAATGTCGGGACAAGGCCATTGCTCTCGTGACGATTCTGAGAGGGAATAAAGATGGTTCCTTTCCGCAAACTTCGAGCGCATAATTATCACTCGAGGCATTATCTATGACCACCGGCTCTTTACTAATTCCTTCCTGGCTTAAATCGTTCCCTATCAGCAAATCTACTAATTTGATTGGGAAACCTTCCGAATACCCACAGCAGCGTACCCTTCATAGTCATCAACCTTCAGGTATATCTTGTGAAGAGAGACCCTAGAAACATTCCCACCATAAGCTTCTAGGAGTACGTCCATCTTGGTATAAGTTAGGTCGGTTAAAGGCAGGACGCCTGTCTTCAAGAGCGTAAGGTAGCTTCCAGTGTCTCGGTAAGCCTTGATCTCCACAACTCGAGACTCGTCCGTTCCAACATTCCCGTTAGAAAAATAAGATTTCATTTTATTTTCATCAGCGCTAGTCATCTCAATGAAGAATCTCCTTGGCCCACGGTACTCTGCTTCTCCCTTGGATCTTCTCGGCCTTGGGACGTAGATGTGACCAACTGCAACAGGACTCCTTCCAGAGCCTGTTTTCTGGTATCGTTTTCCAACTTATAACAACTGCTCCTGCTATAACCTCTTCTCTGGCAATAGGAACATGTTAGAGCTTTTCTTGCTGGGACGGCCTCTCTGTTACTTCTAGTCATTGATCTAACACTGTGGCAGGGCAGTGAAAAGGCACGAGAAGCAGCCTCTGGAATAAATGTCTGGTGAGGTCCTTCTCTTGATGAAGGTGTTCGATCCTTTTAACTAAACATCGGCTAGTACACTAGACAGGGAGTAGAATGAAATTAGCTAAGAGACACCCACAACACCGTATGTCTTCAAGCCAAGGTAACACACCAAGCTTGGCTGGGTGCTTGGTTCTTGTAGGATTGTGTGGTCATGTAGGTTAGAGTATCATTTGTTTTTGCTCACCACGCGGAAGGCCAAAACAGCATGGGTTCGAATCCTTGGCTAGTTGCACAGTTGTTATTGATCAATACCACTCGTTCGTGGTTTTACCTAGAGTTTACCTGGAGAGGGTTTCGGAGGTCAACGCCCCCACAGCACGGTCTGAGACCAGGCCTCATGGTGGATCAAGGTCTGATCAACCAGGCTGTTACTGCTGGCCACACGCAAGCTTACATGCAAACCACAGTCCAGGTGGTGAGGTACTGACTTTAAGTGCCTGTCCAGTGCCTTTTTGAGAGCAGCCAGGGGTCTATTGGTAATCCCCCCTTATGTATGCTGGGAGGCAACTGAACAGTCTTGGGCCCCGGACACTTATTGTGTTGTCTCTCAGTGTACTCGTGGTGCCCCTGCTTTTCATCGGGGAAATGTTGCATCTCCTGCCGAGTGTTTTGCTTTCATATGGAGTGATTTTCGTGTGCAGGTTTGGTACCAATCCCTTAAGACCTTCCAAGTGTATATTATCATGTATCTCTCTCGCCTGCGTTCCAGGGAATACAGATCATGGACCTTCAACCGTTCCCAGTAGTTTAGGTGCCTTATCGTACTTATGTGTGCCGTGAAAGTTCTTTGTACACTCTCCAGGTCTGCAATGTCGCCAGCCTTGAAGGGGGCCGTTAGTGTACAGCAGTATTCCAGCCAAGAGAGCACAAGCAATTTGAAGATAATCATCATGGGTTTGGCGTCCCGAGTTTACAAGGTTCTCATTATCCATCCTATCATTTTCCTAGCGAATGAGGTAGACACATTGTTGTGGTCTTTGAAGGCGAGATCCTCTGACATTATCACTCCGAGGTCCTTCACATTACTTTTCCGCTCTATTGTATGGTTAGAATTAGTGGTATACCCTGGCACATTTTTAATTTCTTCAAGTTTTCCATATCTGAGTAGTTGAAATTTCTCCTCGTTGAACTTCATATCGTTTGAGTGGCCCATTTGAAGATTTGGTTGATGTCCGCTTGAAGTCTCGTGGTGTCTTCGATGGAGGTCACTGTCATAGTGAACCGAGTATCATCTGCAAAGGAAGACACGGAGCTATGGCTTACATTTCTGTCTATGTCAGAAATGAGGATGATGAATAGAACGGGAGCGAGTACTGAGCCTTGTGGAACAAAGCTTTTCACCGTGGCTTCCTGGGACTTAACTCTGTTTACTATCACTCTTTGTTTTCTATTTGTCAGGAAGTTGTAGATCCATCTACCAGCTTTTCCCGTTATTCCTTAATCCCGTATTTTAAGTGCTATTACACCATGGTCACACTTGTCGAAAGCTTTTGCAAAGTCTGTGTATACCACATCTGTATTACGTTTATCCTCTACAGCATTCAGGGATACCCTACCTGAGAACTCTAGAACTGCAGACACATTCATCACCTTCAAAACTACCATTAGAAAACATCTTATCTCCCTGATACACCCCGTCAACTAACTACACGAATACCACCTGGTGGTTCACACTTACACTCACTCACTCATTTGACCATAAACAGAAATATTAATCTCAGTCTTAAAATAATGAATCCTGTCATACTCCAATACCTATGTCTGTACAGCATTCATATTGCTAAACTCACAAACTAGTATTTAGTCACTTAGGTAATATTTTACCTGCCCGAAATGCCTCATAAGCGTTCTAGTGGTACACTCTGTAATCACAATTTTACTACATGTAACCATTTCTGTCAGCAGCTTATAGAGAATAAATTTTGAATTTGAATTGAATTTGAATAGTGGGTACAGACAGGAGCGACCTGCTCTAAACCTGAGTTGCCTGGATTGTGTAATTGATGGGTATCTAGGTGGGTGGGGATCTTGCTTCTCAGAACCCTCACAAAGATTTTTATGGTATGGGATGTTAGTGCTATCGGTCTGTAGTTCTTTGCAATTGCTTTACTGCCACCTTTGTGGAGTGGGGCTATGTCTGTTGTTTTTAGTGTGTGTGGGATGACCCCTGTGTGGGGTTACAATAATATATATATATATATATATATATATATATATATATATATATATATATATATATATATATATATATATATATATATATATATATATATATATATATATTATATATATATATATATATATATATATATATATATATATATATATATATTATATATATATATATATATATATATATATATATATATATATATATATATATATATATATATATATATATTACTATATATATTATATATATATATATATATATATATATATATATATATATATAATAATATATATATATATATATACTATATATGTATATATATGTATATATATATATATATACTATATATGTATATATATGTATATATATATATATATACTATATATGTATATATATGTATATATATATATATATATATATACTATATATGCATACATATGTATATATATATATATATATACTATATATGCATACATATGTATATATATATATATATATACTATATATGCATACATATGTATATATATATATACTATATATTATTTTATTTTATTTTATTATCACACTGGCCGATTCCCACCAAGGCAGGGTGGCCCGAAAAAGAAAAACTTTCACCATCATTCACTCCATCACTGTCTTGCCAGAAGGGTGCTTTACACTACAGTTTTTAAACTGCAACATTAACACCCCTCCTTCAGAGTGCAGGCACTGTACTTCCCATCTCCAGGACTCAAGTCCGGCCTGCCGGTTTCCCTGAATCCCTTCATAAATGTTACTTTGCTCACACTCCAACAGCACGTCAAGTATTAAAAACCATTTGTCTCCATTCACTCCTATCAAACACGCTCACGCATGCCTGCTGGAAGTCCAAGCCCCTCGCACACAAAACCTCCTTTACCCCCTCCCTCCAACCTTTCCTAGGCCGACCCCTACCCCCGCCTTCCTTCCACTACAGACTGATACACTCTTGAAGTCATTCTGTTTCGCTCCATTCTCTCTACATGTCCAAACCACCTCAACAACCCTTCCTCAGCCCTGTGGACAACAGTTTTGGTAATCCCGCACCTCCTCCTAACTTCCAAACTACGAATTCTCTGCATTATATTCACACCACACATTGCCCTTAGACGTGACATTTCCACTGCCTCCAGCCTTCTCCTCGCTGCAACATTCATCACCCATGCTTCACACCCATATAAGAGCGTTGGTAAAACTATACTCTCATACATTCCCCTCTTTGCCTCCAAGGACGGGGGGAATGTATATATATATATATATATATATATATATATATATATATATATATATATATATATATATATATATATATATATATGTATATATATATTTATATATATATATATTATTTATATATATATAGAGAGAGAGAGAGAGAGAGAGAGAGAGAGAGAGAGAGAGAGAGAGAGAGAGAGAGAGAGAGAGAGAGAGAG
Source organism: Cherax quadricarinatus (assembly GCF_038502225.1). Taxonomy (NCBI): domain Eukaryota; kingdom Metazoa; phylum Arthropoda; class Malacostraca; order Decapoda; family Parastacidae; genus Cherax; species Cherax quadricarinatus. The sequence goes on from NC_091293.1 coordinate 79,340,805, forward strand.
AGAGAGAGAGAGAGAGAGAGACAGAGACAGAGACAGAGACAGAGACAGAGACAGACAGACAGACAGACAGACAGACAGACAGACAGACAGACAGACAGACAGACAGACAGACAGACAGACAGTGAGAGAGATAAAAAGGCTTCAAGGAAGAATATTTGGATTTCTTCCTGAAGCCATTTCAGTATTCCACTTCCCCTACCACCCCATCTTTTCATTCTTTTTTACAAATAGGTATATTTTGTTACATAATATGGTATAAAAGATTTAATAGATATATTGTTATATAAAGATGTCATATACAATACATGAGATGTGAGAGATACATGTCTAGTACATGTTGTTAGATGTTTGTCACTGTTTATAACGCGAAAATCTCATCCAGCTCCTTAGAGCTGGGGCGCGTACCCAAAATACAGCAGGCATTACCCTTCAGAACAGCAGCGCTGAGTCACTGGAACAGAAAACTAGATGCCCTGGGATCCCTAGTTACCCTGATGAGTCTTTTGCCTAGCTCCTTAAGGAACTTAGATGCACTCTTTCCCCATGAGCCAAGAGTCTCCGAGCCTATGGTAACAAACATATAATGATGAGCAAGTTCTCCGTATTTTAAGAACATAAGAACTTAAGAAAGAAGGAACACTGCAACAGGCCTACTGACCCATGAGAAGCAGGCCCATGCCACCCCCTCGGCCTGGAATAATGACCACCTAGTCAGGTCACTTCCACTTAAGGAGCACGGCACCAAACCTGGTAGCCCAAGCTAGTCAGGTCCAACTCACACCCACCCACACCCACTCATGTATTTATCCAACCTATTTTTAAAACTACACAACGTCTTTGCTTCTATGACGGTACTCGGGAGTTTGTTCCACTCATCCACAACTCTATTACCAAACCAGCGCTTTCCTATATCCTTCCTGAATCTGAATTTTTCCAACTTGAAACCATTGCTGCGAGTCCTGTCTTGGCTGGATATTTTCAGCACGCTATTTACATCCCCTTTATTTATTCCTATTTTTCATTTATATACCTCAATTATATCCCCCCTAATTCTACGCCTTTTTAGAGAGTGCAGATTCAGGGTCCTTAGTTTATCCTCATAGGGAAGATTTCTGATACATGGGATCAACTTTGTCATCCTCCTCTGTACGTTTTCCAGAGCATTTATATTCATTCTGTAATATGGTGACCAGAACCGTACATCATAGTCTAAATGAGGCCTAACCAAAGATATATAGAGTTGAAGAACTACCTGAGGATTTCTATTATTTATACTTCTTGATATGAAGCCAAGAATTCTGTTAGCTTTATTGCGAACACTAATGTACTGTTGTCTTGGTTTCAGATTACTGATAACCAGAACTCCTAAATCCTACACTACAGTATTCAGTTTATAAGTGACATGGTTATTGGCCTGTTCAACATTTAGCACTTTGCATTTGTCTATATTAAACTGCATCTGCCACTTCTCCGACCACTGCATCAGTCTATTCAAATCATCCTGGAGTGCACTAATGTCCTCAATAGAATGAATTGGACGGCCTATTTTGGTGTCATCAGCAAATTTGCTTATGTCGCTATTTATTCCCACATCTATATCGCTTATGTAAATTGTGAACAACGAGGGGCCCAACACTGACCCCTGAGGAACACCGCTTGTGACGTGCCCCCATTCTGATTTCTCCCCATTTATGCAAACTCTCTGCTGTTTATTTGTCACCCATGCCTCTACCCAGGAAAAAATTTCTCCTCCTATTCCGTGTGCCTTAAGTTTCCTCAATAGCCTCTGGTGTAGAACTCTATCGAAAGCCTTACTGAAGTCCATATACACAATATCATATTCATTACCACGATCTACCTCCTCAAACACCTTAGTGAAAAATGTTAGTAAATTCGTAAAACAGGAACTCCACTTTGTAAAACCGTGTTGAGATTCATTAATCAATCTGTGCCTGTCAAGATGGCTACGAATTGCTTCGGCAATTATTGATTCCATTAATTTTCCCACTATGGAGGTAAGGCTTATTGTTCTATAGTTCAAAGCTAAGGACCTGTCACCTGCCTTGTAAATAGGTATTACATTTGCCATTTTCCACTTATCAGGCACTATGCCAGTTTGTAGTGATATGTTGAGAAGATTAGCCAAAGGTTTGCAAAGTTCCTCTTTACATTCCTTTAACACCCTTGCAAACAGTTCATCAGAACCTGGGGATTTATTAGGTTTTAACTTCTCTATTTGTCTGAGGACCATGTCACTAGTTACTGCAATTGTACATAGTTTATTATCGTCCTGTTCTACATAATTTATTATTTCTGGAATTTCGGTAGTATCTTCCTGAGTAAAAACTGAGAGGAAGTAAGAATTGAAAATTTTACACATATCCTTATCACTGTCAGTGATCTGACCAGAGTTACTCTTAAGTGGGCCGATCTTGTCTCTAATCTTACTTCTGTATACCTGAAAGAACCCTTTTGGGTTAGTCTTTGAATCCCTTGCGACCTTAGCCTAATAATCCCTTTTTGTTTTTCTCATTCCTTTTTTTTTATTTATCTTTTTAATTGAATATATTGATTTCTTAACTGCCCATCCCCTCTTTCGATACGCCTATAATGTCTCTCTTTTGACCAGTGAGATGTTTTAATCTATTGTTCATCAATTTGGGATCATTTTTGTTAGATCTAATTTCCCTACTCGGAACAAAAGTTGTCTGAGCAGCTAGAACTATGCTCTGAAAAACGTCATACCTGGAGTTACCTGGAGAGAGTTCCGGGGGTCAACGCCCCCGCGGCCCGGTCTGTGACCAGGCCTCCTGGTGGATCAGAGCCTGATCAACCAGGCTGTTGCTGCTGGCTGCACGCAAACCAACGTACGAGCCACAGCCCGGCTGATCAGGAACCGACTTTAGGTGCTTGTCCAATGCCAGCTTGAAGACTGCCAGGTGTCTGTTGGTAATCCCCCTTATGTGTGCTGGGAGGCAGTTGAACAGTCTCGGGGCCCTGACACTTATTGTATGGTCTCTTAACGTGCTAGTGACACCCCTGCTTTTCATTGGGGGGATGTTGCATCGTCTGCCAAGTCTGTTGCTTTCGTAGTGAGTGATTTTCGTGTGCAAGTTCGGTACTAGTCCCTCTAGGATTTTCCAGGTGTATATAATCATGTATCTCTCCCTCCTGCATTCCAGGGAATACAGGTTCAGTAACCTCAAGCGCTCCCAGTAATTGAGGTGTTTTATCTCCGTTATGCGCGCCGTGAAGGTTCTCTGTACATTTTCTAGGTCAGCAATTTCACCTGCCTTGAAAGGTGCTGTTAGTGTGCAGCAATATTCCAGCCTAGATAGAACAAGTGACCTGAAGAGTGTCATCATGGGCTTGGCCTTCCTAGTTTTGAAGGTTCTCATTATCCATCCTGTCATTTTTCTAGCAGATGCGATTGATACAATGTTATGGTCCTTGAAGGTGAGATCCTCCGACATGATCACTCCCAGGTCTTTGACGTTGGTGTTTCGCTCTATTTTGTGGCCAGAATTTGTTTTGTACTCTGATGAAGATTTAATTTCCTCGTGTTTACCATATCTGAGTAATTGAAATTTCTCATCGTTGAACTTCATATTGTTGTCTGCAGCCCACTGAAAGATTCGGTTGATGTCCGCCTGGAGCCTTGCAGTGTCTGCAATGGAAGACACTGTCATGCAGATTCGGGTGTCATCTGCAAAGGAAGACACGGTGCTGTGGCTGACATCCTTGTCTATGTCGGATATGAGGATGAGGAACAAGATGGGAGTGAGTACTGTGCCTTGTGGAACAGAGCTTTTCACCGTAGCTGCCTCGGACTTTACTCTGTTGACGACTACTCTCTGTGTTCTGTTAGTGAGGAAATTATAGATCCATCGACCGACTTTTCCTGTTATCCCTTTAGCACGCATTTTGTGCGCTATTACGCCATGGTCACACTTGTCGAAGGCTTTTGCAAAGTCTGTATATATTACATCTGCATTCTTTTCATCTTCTAGTGCATTTAGGACCTTGTCGTAGTGATCCAATAGTTGAGACAGACAGGAGCGACCTGTTCTAAACCCATGTTGCCCTGGGTTGTGTAACTGATGGGTTTCTAGATGGGTGGTGATCTTGCTTCTTAGGACCCTTTCAAAGATTTTTATGATATGGGATGTTAGTGCTATCGGTCTGTAGTTCTTTGCTGTTGCTTTACTGCCCCCTTTGTGGAGTGGGGCTATGTCTGTTGTTTTTAGTAACCGTGTCCATGCTCCGTCTCCATAGGATGGAAAAGGCTCGTGATAGGGGCTTCTTGCAGTTCTTGATGAACACGGAGTTCCATGAGTCTGGCCCTGGGGCAGAGTGCATGGGCATGTCATTTATCGCCTGTTCGAAGTCATTTGGCGTCAGGATAACATCGGATAGGCTTGTGTTAACCAAATTTTGTGGCTCTCTCATAAAAAATTCGTTTTGATCTTCGACTCTCAGTCTGGTTAGCGGCTTGCTAAAAACTGAGTCATATTGGAAATTGAGTAGCTCACTCATTTCCTTGCTGTCATCTGTGTAGGACCCATCTTGTTTAAGTAGGGGCCCAATACTGGATGTTCTTTTCGACTTTGATTTGGCATAGGAGAAGAAATACTTTGGGTTTCTTTCGATTTCATTTATGGCTTTTAGTTCTTCCCGCGATTCCTGACTCCTATAAGATTCATTTAGCTTGAGTTCGATGCTTGCTATTTCTCTGACCAGTGTCTCCCTACGCATTTCAGATATACTGACCTCTTTTAGCCGCTCTGTTATTCTTTTCCGTCGCCTGTAAAGGGAGCGCCTGTCTCTTTCTATTTTACATCTACTCCTCCTTTTTCTTAGAGGAATAAGCCTTGTGCATACATCGAGTGCCACCAAGTTAATTTGTTCTAGGCATAAGTTGGGGTCTGTGTTGCTTAGTATATCTTCCCAGCTTATATCGGTTAGGACTTGGTTTACTTGGTCCCACTTTATGTTTTTATTATTGAAGTTGAATTTGGTGAATGCTCCCTCATGACTAGTCTCATTATGTCGGTCTGGGGCTCCACGCATACATGTCTGAACCTCAATTATGCTGTGATTTGAGTATATTGTTTTTGATACGGTGACATTTCTTATCAGATCATCATTGTTAGTGAAGATGAGGTCTAGTGTATTCTCCAGTCTAGTAGGCTCTATTATTTGCTGGTTTAAATTGAATTTTGTGCAGAGATTTAAAAGCTCGTGTGAGTGTGAGTTTTCATCAGAGCTGCCTCCTGGTGTTATTACTGCAACAATATTATTTGCTATATTCCTCCATTTTAGGTGCCTTAATATTGGCAACCAGAACCAGCTATCTGACCCATAGTCAGGACATCCCAATTTAGCCCACCCAGGTAATTTTTCAGTCCTATGAAATCAGCCAATCGAAAGTCTGGGACAGAGACTTGATTGCAATTTAGTGGGTAATTCCATAATATATATATTGAAACTAAGTGATTTGTGATCACTTTCCCCAAGCTCATCATTAACCTCAAGATTATTAATTAGTGAATCTTTGTTGGCAAGAACCAAGTCAAGCAGATTGTTTCCTCTAGTTGGTTCTATCACAAACTGTTCTAAAAAGCAATCCTGAACTGTATCAAGAAAATCACTAGACTCAAGAATTCCTGTCAAATTGTTCCAATCAGTTTGTCTAAAGTTAAAATCTCCCATTAACACAACATTTTCACATCTATACCCCTTATGAATTTCGTCCCATAGCAACTTACTGCACTCCCTATCAAGGTTTGGGGGCCTATATATCACACCCAAAATTAACTTTTCATACACCTCGAGAAACTGTAGCAAACAGATTCTGTGTCCGATGTTTCTATTCTTATATCATGTCTACCACAACAATTTAAATTATCTCTGACATACATCGCCACTCCACCACCCTTCCTGTTGACCCTATCAGTGTGGAATAGTTTATAACCCTGTATGTTTCTCTATCCTTCAAGGCGTTTCTCTATCCTTCAAGTTGAGTCAGGTCTCTGTTATAGCAGTAATATCTATATTACCTACACTTGCAAGTAATCTTAGCTCATCTATCTTATTTCTTAGACTCTTATTTGTATAGTAAACCTTAAGGGAGCTAGTCACTCGATGCCCTTTACTATCTCTCTTTGTTGATCAATTGCTTTGCCTTTACTAGCAACTTTATTTTGAATATTGTCTTTTAAACATCCCTGAGGTATTCTGGTAATATCTGCTGTTTCCAAGAATAATACTGCAGCCTGACTGTTTCCCACAAACACCCATACCTCTATAATCTATCAGTTTAAAGTCCCAGACAAGTCATCAATTACCACCTCAATCGAACTGGCTAATGCAACCACTCCATCCCCAGAGAGATGAACCCCATCTCTTGCATACATATTATGTTTGCCTTAGAATTTGTCCCAGTTATCAATGAATGGGATTGCAAGTTCCTTGCAGTACCTGTCTAGCCAGCAATTTATACCAATTGCCCTAGACATCCATTCATTGCCCACTCCCTTTCTAGGCAAGATGCTACATACACTAGGGATCCCTCCCTTAGACCTAACTACTTCTATGGCTGACCTGTACTTATCCAGTAGCTCCTGTCTCCTGCCCTTCCCAATGTCATTACCCCCAGCACTAAGACAGATAATGGGCTTGTTCCCATTACCTGACATAATGTTATCGAACCTGCTGACTATGTCACCAACACCAGCTCCAGGAAGACACACTCTCTCTCTGACTTTTCTATCTCTGTTACAAATGCACGGTCCATATATCTTACCTGAGAGTCTCCCACAATCAGAATATTCTTACCTTGATTAGCAGGGGAGCCAGAGGCACCTTTAACCTCACTAACCACTGAAGTACACTCGTCTTGGAGAACAGAGAATCGATTTCCTTCCTTCACATCTTCTCTGTTAACCCTCCTTATCTTCCTTCTTCCTGAACTGTGAACCACTTGCCACTTAAAGTGGCTGCCACTCTCACTGATGGTAAGCATTTCCTCCTTACCAGCACCAACTATCTCACACTCACTCCCTAAATAACAAAAACAGGCACAATACCGTGACTGGAACGATACACAAATAACCCGCACATAGAAGAGAGGAGCTTACGACGACGTTTCGGTCAGACTTGGACCATTTACAAAGTCACACCCTAACACATCTAGGTGAAGCTTCAGCCTCCTATTTTCCTCTTGAAGAAGTAGAACCTCCTTCTTCAACACTTTAACCTGAGATTCTAAAACACTACAACAAGCCATGGTGCTTGGTAACACCCCACACTAATACCCACACAGCTCAGGACAGGTATGACCACACGTGACCACTGACCTCAGTGTACTGACGACTGACCTCAGTGGGACTTCCTGAAGCTTGCAGCTGCACCTCCTTCCTCCCTGGTGTATTGGAGATAGGTATCAGCCATCTTGACACTTTTGGCTGCCATCATATCTGTATAGTTGGGGTGGCTCCCTTACTGCTAGGCATCCGGCTGTTGTGAGGCTCCACTTGATAATGTTAACCTCCTCATGTCTTGCAATCTTTTCCTCGGGTTTATGGCACACAAGGCCATGCTACCGAATCGGTCTGCTTCTCCACTGCCACAATTACACCTGTGTTCGGCGAGTATGGGGGCGGCAAGACGAAGGGCAACACCAATGCTGATGGCCTGTGGGTCGAAGCGTGTACCAAGGCTGGAGTTGGGAACAGCCAACAGAAAGTCTTGTGCATGATGAGCTCTCACTGCCAGGAGACGTGTTCTATCCTTCCCTGACACACTCTGAAGCATTGTTGAGGCTATATTCTCCACTATTGGGCCATCCCAGTGCGACTGTGTGTAGTTGTTGGGGGGAGCAGGTCTGGTTTCATAGCCAGTTAGATTATCCCAGATCCTGGCTCCGTCAATGAATCGCTGCTACAAGCCATCTGGATGCAATGTATGAGGAAAGAAAAGCAGGTAGAACAATCTATACTCACCTATTTGTGGTTGCAGGGGTCAAGACTCAGCTCCTGGCCCCGCCTCTTCACGGACCGCTACTAGGTCCTCTCTCTCCCTGCTCCATGAGCTTTATCATAACTCGTCTTAAAGCTTTGTATGGTTCCTGTGATGACTGCGGACACCAATGCCTCCTAGTCTGACTGGAAGTGTAGCTTGGTCCCACTGCCCGTCTTCTAGAGTAAGGTTAAGTACTTTCGCAAAAATCTGCCTCATGAAGGTGCAAATCTTAGGAAATATGTTAACCTGGGAAGACTTAAGCAATTTATGAGAAGGTACAAGGCATCGTGGGTGTCAATATTGCCTGTTCGTTGTTCCATTCTCCTCAACTCTTCCAGTTTCTTCCTGAGAATTGTGTCAATGGCATCGCTTCCCAGAGGTGTTCCAAGCAAGACGCTATTTGTGGGGGCAATGACTGGTGCTCCTGGTAGTTTGGATCTCACTGCATCTATCACTTGTTGACTGACTGAGATTATTTCACATTTGGATGCATTCAGGATGAGACCCATTTCTTGTCCCCGTCTCATCACTTGTGTAAGATCATGTAGGAGGGGCTCCTTTGTACCTGTTTGTGTACCATCATCTAGGAACCAGATGTTTACCTCACTGGTCAGTCTGACTGTGATTTCCCTACTGCTATACAGAAGAGAAATGGTGCAAGAGGATCCCCTGGCTCGACACCCTCTGACGATGTGATTTCCTGCTCTCCAAACAGAAGCATTGATTCCTTGCTATAATATCCAGCTGAAACAAAAAGGAAGAGACCAGGGAAATGTTCTTGTACCGCTGCTAATACCACATCTCTGTTCAGGAGAGTAAATGCATTCTCGGGCAGTGTAAGACAGTGTAAGACAGTGTAAGACAGTGTAAGACAGTGTAAGACAGTATAAGACAGTGTAAGACAGTGTAATACAGTATAAATCATTGTAAGACAGTGTAAGACAGTGTAAGACAGTGTAAGACAGTGTAAGACAGTGTAAGACAGTGTAAGACAGTGTAAGACAGTGTAAGGCAGTGTAAGACAGTGTAAGACAGTGTAAGACAGTGTAAGACAGTGTAAGACAGTGTAAGACAGTGTAAGACAGTGTAAGACAGTGTAAGACAGTGTAAGACAGTGTAAGACAGTGTAAGACAGTGTAAGACAGTGTAAGACAGTGTAAGACAGTGTAAGACAGTGTAAGACAGTGTAAGACAGTGTAAGACAGTGTAAGGCAGTGTAAGACAGTGTAAGACAGTGTAAGACAGTGTAAGACAGTATAAGACAGTGTAAGACAGTGTAAGACAGTGTAAGACAGTGTAAGACAGTGTAAGGCAGTGTAAGACACTGTAAGACAGTGTAAGACAGTGTAAGACAGTGTAAGGCAGTGTAAGACAGTGTAAGACAGTGTAAGACAGTGTAAGACAGTGTAAGACAGTGTAAGACAGTGTAAGACAGTGTAAGACAGTGTAAGACAGTGTAAGACAGTGTAAGACAGTGTAAGACAGTGTAAGACAGTGTAAGACAGTGTAAGGCAGTGTAAGGCAGTGTAAGACAGTGTAAGGCAGTGTAAGACAGTGTAAGACAGTGTAAGACAGTGTAAGAGTGTGTAAGGCAGTGTAAGACAGAGTAAGGCAGTGTAAGACGGTGTAAGACAGTGTAAGACAGTGTAAGGCAGTGTAAGACAGTGTAAGACAGTGTAAGACAGTGTAAGGCAGTGTAAGACAGTGTAAGACAGTGTAAGGCAGTGTTAGACAGTGTAAGACAGTGTAACACAGTGTAAGGCAGTGTAAGACAGCGTAAGGCAGTGTAATGCAGTGTAAGACAGTGTAAGACAGTGTAAGACAGTGTAAGACAGTGTAAGGCAGTGTAAGACAGTGTAAGACAGTGTAAGACAGTGTAAGACAGTGTAAGACAGTGTAAGACAGTGTAAGACAGTGTAAGACAGTGTAAGACAGTGTAAGACAGTGTAAGACAGTGTAAGACAGTGTAAGACAGTGTAAGGCAGTGTAAGACAGTAGTGTAAGACAGTGTAAGACAGTATAAGACAGTGTAAGACAGTGTAAGACAGTGTAAGACAGTGTAAGACAGTGTAAGACAGTGTAAGACAGTGTAAGACAGTGTAAGACAGTGTAAGGCAGTGTAAGACAGTGTAAGACAGTGTAAGACAGTGTAAGACAGTGTAAGACAGTGTAAGACAGTGTAAGACAGTGTAAGACAGTGTAAGACAGTGTACAGTGTAAGACAGTGTAAGAAAGTGTAAGACAGTGTAAGACAGTGTAAGACAGTGTAAGGCAGTGTAAGACAGTGTAAGGCAGTGTAAGACAGTGTAAGACAGTGTAAGGCAGTGTAAGACAGTGTAAGGCAGTGTAAGACAGTGTAAGACAGTGTAAGACAGTGTAAGACAGTGTAAGACAGTGTAAGGCAGTGTAAGACAGTGTAAGACAGTGTAAGACAGTGTAAGACAGTGTAAGACAGTGTAAGACAGTGTAAGGCAGTGTAAGACAGTGTAAGACAGTGTAAGGCAGTGTAAGACAGTGTAAGACAGTGTAAGACAGTGTAAGACAGTGTAAGACAGTGTAAGGCAGTGTAAGACAGTGTAAGACAGTGTAAGACAGTGTAAGACAGTGTAAGACAGTGTAAGACAGTGTAAGACAGTGTAAGACAGTGAGACAGTGTAAGACAGTGAGACAGTGTAAGACAGTGAGACAGTGTAAGACAGTGAAACACAGTGTAAGGCAGTGTAAGACAGTGTAAGACAGTGTAAGGCAGTGTAAGACAGTGTAAGACAGTGTAAGACAGTGTAAGACAGTGTAAGACAGTGTAAGACAGTGTAACACAGTGTAACACAGTGTAAGGCAGTGTAAGGCAGTGTAAGGCAGTGTAAGGCAGTGTAAGGCAGTGTAAGACAGCGTAAGGCAGTGTAAGACATTGTAAGACAGTGTAAGACAGTGTAACACAGTGCAAGACAGTCAGTGTAAGACAGTGTAAGGCAGTGTAAGACAGTGTAAGACAGTGTAAGACAGTGTAAGACAGTGTAAGACAGTGTAAGCCACTCAGTGTAAGACAGTGTAAGCCACTCAGTGTAAGGCAGTGTAAGACAGTGTAAGGCAGTGTAAGACAGTGTAAGACAGTGTAAGGCAGTGTAAGGCAGTGTAAGACAGTGTAAGAAAGTATAAGACAGTGTAAGGCAGTGTAAGGCAGTGTAAGGCAGTGTAAGGCAGTGTAAGACAGTGTAAGACAGTGTAAGGCAGTGTAAGGCAGTGTAAGACAGTGTAAGGCAGTGTAAGACAGTGTAAGACAGTGTAAGACAGTGTAAGACAGTGTAAGACAGTGTAAGACAGTGTAAGGCAGTGTAAGACAGTGTAAGACAGTGTAAGACAGTGTAAGACAGTGTAAGGCAGTGTAAGACAGTGTAAGCCACTCAGTGTAAGGCAGTGTAAGACAGTGTAAGGCAGTGTAAGACAGTGTAAGACAGTGTAAGACAGTGTAAGGAGTGTAAGGCAGTATAAGACAGTGTAAAAAGTGTAAGACAGTGGCAGTGTAAGACAGTGTAAGACAGTGTAAGACAGTGTAAGACAGTGTAAGGCAGTGTAAGACAGTGTAAGACAGTGTGAGACAGTGTAAGACAGTGTGAGACAGTGTGAGACAGTGTGAGACAGTGTAAGACAGTGTAAGACAGTGTAAGACAGTGTAAGACAGTGTAAGACAGTGTAAGGCAGTGTAAGACAGTGTAAGACAGTGTAAGACAGTGTAAGACAGTGTAAGACAGTGTAAGACAGTGTAAGGCAGTGTAAGACAGTGTAAGACAGTGTAAGACAGTGTAAGACAGTGTAAGACAGTGTAAGACAGTGTAAGACAGTGTAAGACAGTGTAAGACAGTGTAAGGCAGTGTAAGACAGTGTAAGACAGTGTAAGACAGTGTAAGACAGTGTAAGGCAGTGTAAGGCAGTGTAAGACAGTGTAAGACAGTGTAAGACAGTGTAAGGCAGTGTAAGGCAGTGTAAGACAGTGTAAGACAGTGTAAGACAGTGTAAGACAGTGTAAGGCAGTGTAAGACAGTGTAAGACAGTGTAAGACAGTGTAAGACAGTGTAAGACAGTGTAAGACAGTATAAGACAGTGTAAGACAGTGTAAGACAGTGTAAGACAGTGTAAGACAGTGTAAGACAGTGTAAGACAGTGTAAGACAGTGTAAGACAGTGTAAGACAGTGTAAGACAGTGTAAGGAGTGTAAGGCAGTGTAAGCCACTCAGTGTAAGACAGTGTAAGCCACTCAGTGTAAGGCAGTGTAAGACAGTGTAAGGCAGTGTAAGACAGTGTAAGACAGTGTAAGACAGTGTAAGACAGTGTAAGACAGTGTAAGCCACTCAGTGTAAGACAGTGTAAGCCACTCAGTGTAAGGCAGTGTAAGACAGTGTAAGGCAGTGTAAGACAGTGTAAGACAGTGTAAGACAGTGTAAGACAGTGTAAGACAGTGTAAGGCAGTGTAAGGCAGTGTAAGACAGTGTAAGACAGTGTAAGACAGTGTAAGGCAGTGTAAGGCAGTGTAAGACAGTGTAAGACAGTGTAAGACAGTGTAAGGCAGTGTAAGACAGTGTAAGACAGTGTAAGGCAGTGTAAGACAGTGTAAGGCAGTGTAAGACAGTGTAAGGCAGTGTAAGACAGTGTAAGGCAGTGTAAGACAGTGTAAGGCAGTGTAAGGAGTGTAAGGCAGTGTAAGCCACTCAGTGTAAGGCAGTGTAAGCCACTCAGTGTAAGGCAGTGTAAGACAGTGTAAGCCACTCAGTGTAAGGCAGTGTAAGGCAGTGTAAGCCACTCAGTGTAAGGCAGTGTAAGCCACTCAGTGTAAGGCAGTGTAAGACAGTGTAAGCCACTCAGTGTAAGGCAGTGTAAGCCACTCAGTGTAAGGCAGTGTAAGCCACTCAGTGTAAGGCAGTGTAAGACAGTGTAAGCCACTCAGTGTAAGGCAGTGTAAGCCACTCAGTGTAAGGCAGTGTAAGACAGTGTAAGGCAGTGTAAGGCAGTGTAAAACAGTGTAAGACAGTGTAAGGCAGTGTAAGACAGTGTAAGGCAGTGTAAGCCACTCAGTGTAAGGCAGTGTAAGCCACTCAGTGTAAGGCAGTGTAAGACAGTGTAAGGCAGTGTAAGGCAGTGTAAGGCAGTGTAAGACAGTGTAAGGCAGTGTAAGACAGTGTAAGGCAGTGTAAGACAGTGTAAGACAGTGTAAGGCAGTGTAAGGCAGTGTAAGACAGTGTAAGGCAGTGTAAGACAGTGTAAGGCAGTGTAAGGCAGTGTCAGTGTAAGGCAGTGTAAGACAGTGTCAGTGTAAGGCAGTGTAAGACAGTGTAAGCCACTCAGTGTAAGGCAGTGCAAGGCAGTGTAAGACAGTGTAAGCCACTCAGTGTAAGGCAGTGTAAGACAGTGTAAGCCACTCAGTGTAAGGCAGTGTAAGACAGTGTAAGCCACTCAGAGTAAGGCAGTGCAAGGCAGTGCAAGGCAGTGTAAGGCAGTGTAAGGCAGTGTAAGCCACTCAGTGTAAGACAGTGTAAGACAGTGTAAGCCACTCAGTGTAAGGCAGTGTAAGACAGTGTAAGCCACTCAGTGTAAGGCAGTGTAAGACAGTGTAAGACAGTGTAAGACAGTGTAAGCCACTCATTGTAAGGCAAAGACAGTGTAAGACAGTGTAAGGCAGTGTAAGACAGTGTAAGACAGTGTAAGACAGTGTAAGGCAGTGTAAGACAGTGTAAGGCAGTGTAAGGGACTCAGTGTAAGACAGTGTAAGACAGTGTAAGACAGTGTAAGGCAGTGTAAGACAGTGTAAGGCAGTGTAAGACAGTGTAAGACAGTGTAAGACAGTGTAAGACAGTGTAAGACAGTGTAAGGCAGTGTAAGGCAGTGTAAGACAGTGTAAGGCAGTGTAAGACAGTGTGAGGCAGTTTAAGACAGTGTAAGGCAGTGTAAGACAGTGTAAGGCAGTGTAAGACAGTGTAAGGCAGTGTAAGGCAGCGTAAGGCAGTGTAAGGCAGTGTAAGACAGTGTAAGGCAGTGTAAGACAGTGTAAGCCTCTCAGTGTAAGACAGTGTAAGCCACTCAGTGTAAGACAGTGTAAGACAGTGTAAGGCAGTGCAAGCCACTCAGTGTAAGGCAGTGTAAGACAGTGTAAGACAGTGTAAGTAAGCAGTGTAAGACAGTGTAAGGCAGTGTAAGACAGTGTAAGACCGTGTAAGACAGTGTAAGACAGTGTAAGACAGTGTAAGACAGTAAGACAGTGTAAGACAGTGTACAGTGTAAGACAGTGTAAGACAGTGTAGGCAGTGTAAGACAGTGTAAGGCAGTGTAAGACAGTGTAAGACAGTGTAAGACAGTGTAAGGCAGTGTAAGGCAGTGTAAGACAGTGTAAGACAGTGTAAGACAGTGAAAGGCAGTGTAAGACAGTGTAAGACAGTGTAAGACAGTGTAAGGAGTGTAAGGCAGTATAAGACAGTGTAAAAAGTGTAAGACAGTGCAAGACAGTGTAAGGCAGTGTAAGACAGTGTAAGGAGTGTAAGACAGTGTAAGACAGTGTAAGACAGTGTAAGACAGTATACGACAGTGTAAGGCAGTGTAAGCCACTCAGTGTAAGACAGTGTCAGTGTAATACAGTGTAAGACAGTGTAAGACAGTGTAAGAAAGTATAATACAGTGTAAGGCAGTGTAAGGCAGTGTAAGGCAGCGTAAGACAGTGTAAGACAGTGTAAGGCAGTGTAAGACAGTGTAAGACAGTGTAAGACAGTGTAAGACAGTGTAAGGCAGTGTAAGACAGTGTAAGGCAGTGTAAGACAGTGTAAGACAGTGTAAGACAGTGTAAGGCAGTGTAAGACAGTGTAAGGCAGTGTAAGGCAGTGTAAGACAGTGTAAGGCAGTGTAAGACAGTGTAAGACAGTGTAAGACAGTGTAAGGCAGTGTAAGGCAGTGTAAGACAGTGTAAGACAGTGTAAGGCAGTGTAAGACAGTGTAAGGCAGTGTAAGACAGTTTAAGACAGTGTAAGGCAGTGTAAGACAGTGTAAGACAGTGTAAGACAGTGTAAGGCAGTGTAAGACAGTGTAAGACAGTGTAAGGCAGGGTAAGACAGTGTAAGACAGTGTAAGGCAGTGTAAGACAGCGTAAGACAGTGTAATGCAGTGTAAGGCAGTGTAAGAATGTGTAAGACAGTGTAAGGCAGTGTAAGACAGTGTAAGGCAGTGTAAGGCAGTGTAAGGCAATGTAAGGCAGTGTAAGACAGTGTAAGACAGTGTAAGACAGTGTAAGGCAGTGTAAGACAGTGTAAGGCAGTGTAAGACAGTGTAAGACAGTGTAAGACAGTGTAAGACAGTGAAAGGCAGTGTAAGACAGTGTAAGACAGTGTAAGACGGTGTAAGGCAGTGTAATGCAGTGTAAGGCAGTGTAAGACAGTGTAAGACAGTGTAAGACAGTGTAAGACAGTGTAAGGCAATGTAAGGCAGTGTAAGACAGTGTAAGATAGTGTAAGACAATGTAAGGCAGTGTAAGACAGTGTTAGACAGTGTAAGGCAGTGTAAGACAGTGTAAGACAGTGAGACACAGTGTAAGACAGTGAGACACAGTGTAAGACAGTGAGACACAGTGTAAGACAGTGAGACACAGTGTAAGACAGTGAGACACAGTGTAAGACAGTGAGACACAGTGTAAGGCAGTGTAAGACAGTGTAAGACAGTGTAAGGCAGTGTAAGACAGTGTAAGACAGTGTAAGACAGTGTAAGACAGTGTAAGACAGTGTAAGGCAGTGTAAGACAGTGTAATGCAGTGTAAGGCAATGTAAGGCAGTGCAAGGCAGTGTAAGACAGTGTAAGGCAGTGTAAGACAGTGTAAGACAGTGTAAGACAGTGTAAGACAGTGTAAGGCAGTGTAAGACAGTGTAAGACAGTGTAAGACAGTGTAAGACAGTGTAAGACAGTGTAAGACAGTGTAAGACAGTGTAAGACAGTGTAAGACAGTGTAAGACAGTGTAAGACAGTGTAAGGCAGTGTAAGGCAGTGTAAGACAGTGTAAGACAGTGTAAGACAGTGTAAGACAGTGTAAGACAGTGTAAGGCAGTGTAAGGCAGTGTAAGGCAGTGCAGTGTAAGACAGTGTAAGACAGTGTAAGACAGTGTAAGACAGTGTAAGACAGTGTAAGACAGTGTAAGACAGTGTAAGGCAGTGTAAGGCAGTGTAAGACAGTGTAAGACAGTGTAAGACAGTGTAAGACAGTGTAAGACAGTGTAAGACAGTGTAAGACAGTGTAAGACAGTGTAAGACAGTGTAAGACAGTGTAAGACAGTGTAAGACAGTGTAAGACAGTGTAAGACAGTGTAAGACAGTAAGACAGTGTAAGACAGTGTAAGAGAGTGTAAGACAGTATAAGACAGTGTAAGACAGTGTAAGACAGTGTAAGACAGTGTAAGACAGTGTAAGACAGTGTAAGACAGTGTAAGACAGTGTAAGACAGTGTAAGACAGTGTAAGACAGTGTAAGACAGTGTAAGACAGTGTAAGACAGTGTAAGACAGTGTAAGACAGTGTAAGACAGTGTAAGACAGTGTAAGACAGTGTAAGACAGTGTAAGACAGTGTAAGACAGTGTAAGACAGTGTAAGACAGTGTAAGACAGTGTAAGACAGTGTAAGACAGTGTAAGGCAGTGTAAGACAGTGTAAGACAGTGTAAGACAGTGTAAGACAGTGTAAGACAGTGTAAGACAGTGTAAGACAGTGTAAGGCAGTGTAAGACAGTGTAAGACAGTGTAAGGCAGTGTAAGACAGTGTAAGACAGTGTAAGACAGTGTAAGGCAGTGTAAGACAGTGTAAGACAGTGTAAGACAGTGTAAGACAGTGTAAGACAGTGTAAGACAGTGTAAGACAGTGTAACACAATGTAAGACAGTGTAAGACAGTGTAAGACAGTATAAGACAGTGTAAGACAGTGTGAGACAGTATGAGACAGTATAAGGCAGTATAAAACAGTGTAAGACAGTGTAAGGTAGTATAAGACAGTATAAGACAGTATGAGGCAGTATAAGACAGTATGAGACAGTAAGTCAGTGTAAGGCAGTGTGAGACAGTGTAAGACAGTGTAAGACAGTGTAAGACAGTGTAAGACAGTATAAGACAGTGTAAGACAGTGTGAGACAGTGTAAGACAGTGTAAGACAGTGTAAGACAGTATAAGACAGTGTAAGACATTGTTAGACAGTGTAAGATAATATAAGACAGCAAAAGACAGTATAATACAGTATAAAACAGTGCAAGGCAGTGTAAGACAGTATAAGACATTGTAAGACAGTGTGAGATAGTGTAAGACAGTGTAAGACAGCATAAGACAGTGTAAGACAGTGTAAGACAGTATAAGACAGTGTAAGACAGTATAAGACAGTATAAGACAGTATAAGACAGTAAAACACAGTCTAAGACAGTGTAAGACATTATATAGACAGTTTAACACAGTATAAGACAGCATAAGACAGTGTATGATAGTATAAGACAGTATAAGACAGTATATGACAGAATAATACAGTGTAAGACAGTATTAGACAGTAAAAGACAGTATAAGACAGTATAAGACAGTATACGACAGTATGCGACAGTATACTAGACAGTATAAGACAGTGTAAGACAGTAAGTAAGGCAGGTAAGGCAGTGTAACAGTGTAAGACAGTGTAAGACAGTGTAAGGCAGTAAGACAGTGTAAGGCAGTGTAAGACAGTGTAAGACAGTGTAAGACAGTTGAAGACACTTTAAAACAGTGTAAGACAGTATAAGACAGTATAAGACAGTGTAAGACAGTATAAGACAGTGTAAGACAGTATAAGACAGTATAAGACAGTATAAGACAGTATAAGACAGTATAAGACAGTATAAGACAGTATAAGACAGTATAAGACAGTGTAAGACAGTGTAAGACAGTATAAGACAGTATAAGACAGTGTAAGACAGTATAAGACAGTGTAAGACAGTATAAGACAGTATAAGACAGTATAAGACAGTATAAGACAGTATAAGACAGTATAAGACAGTGTAAGACAGTATAAGACAACGTAAGACAGTATAAGACAGTGTAAGACAGTGTAAGACAGTGTAAGACAGTGTAAGACAGTGTAAGACAGTAAGACAGTGTAAGACAGGGTAAGAAAGTGTAACTCCACTACTTCACTTGCTGGCTATTCCACTTCCTGACAACTCTATGACTGAAGAAATACTTCCTAACGTCCCTGTGACTATTCTGAGTCTTCAGCTTCCAGTTGTGACCCCTTGTCCCTGTGTCCCCTCTCTGGAACATCCTGTCTCTGTCCACCTTGTCTATTCCCCGCAGTATCTTGTATGTCGTTATCATGTCTCCCCTGACCCTTCTGTCCTCCAGTGTCGTCAGTCCGATTTCCCTCAACCTTTCCTCGTACGACATTCCCCTGAGCTCTGGGACTAGCCTTGTTGCAAACCTTTGTACTTTCTCTAACTTCTTGACGTGCTTGACCAGGTGTGGGTGTATGTGTGTGTGTGTGTGTGTGTATTCACCTATTTGTGGTTCCAGAGGTCGAGACGTGTGTGTGTGTGTACTCACCTATTTGTGGTTCCAGGGGTCGAGACGTGTGTGTGTGTGTGTGTGTGTGTGTGTGTGTGTGTGTACTGAAGAAATACTTCCGAACATCCCTTTGATTCATCTGAGTCTTCAACTTCCAATTGTGACCTCTTGTGTCTGTGTCCCTTCTCTGGAACATCCCGTCTTTGTCCACCTTGTCTATTCCGCGCAGTATTTTTTATGTCGTTATCATGTCTCCCCTGACCCTCCTGGCCTCCAGTGTCGTCAGGCCGATTTCCGTCAACGTTTCTTCGTAGGACAATCCCCGTAGCTCTGGGACTAGTCTTGTTGCAAACCTTTGCACTTTCTCTAATTTCTTGACGTGCTTGACTAGGTGTGAATTCCAAACTGGTGCTGCATACTCCAGTATGGGCCTGACGTAAATGGTATACAGAGTCTTAAACGAATCCTTACTGAGGTATCGGAACGCTATCCGTAGGTTTGCCAGGCGCCCGTATGCTGCAGCAGTTATCTGATTGATGTGCGCCTCAAGAGATATGCTCGGTGTTATACTCACCCCCAGATCTTTTTCCTTGAGTGAGGTTTGCAGTCTTTGGCCATCTAAACTATATTGTGTCTGCGGTCTTCTTTGCCCTTCCACAATCTTCATGACTTTGCCAGGTTTGCCAGGCGCCCGTATGCTGCAGCAGTTATCTGATTGATGTGCGCCTCAAGAGATATGCTCGGTGTTATACTCACCCCCAGATCTTTTTCCTTGAGTGAGGTTTGCAGTCTTTGGCCATCTAAACTATATTGTGTCTGCGGTCTTCTTTGCCCTTCCACAATCTTCATGACTTTGCATTTGGCAGGGTTAAATTCAAGGAGCCAGTTGCTGGACCAGGCTTGTAGCCTGTCCAGGTCTCTTTGTAGTCCTGCCTGATCCTAATCCGATTTGATTCTTCTCATTAACTTCGCATCATCTGCAAACAAGGACACTTCTGAGTCTATCCCTTCCGTTATGTCGTTCACATATACCAAGAACAGCACAGGTCCTAGGACTGACCCCTGTGGAACCCCGCTTGCCACAGGCGCCCTCTCTGACACTTCGTCGCGTACCATGACTCGTTGTTGCCTCCCAGTCAGGTATTCTCTGATCCATTGCAGTGCCTTTCCTGTTATGTGTGCCTGATCCTCTAGCTTTTGCAGTAACCTCTTGTGAGGAACTGTGTCGAAGGCCTTCTTGCAGTCCAAAAATATGCAGTCGATCCACTCCTCTCTCTCTTGTCTTACTTCTGTCACCTTGTCATAAAACTTTAGAAGGTTTGTGACACAGGATTTTCCTTCCCTGAAACCGTGCTGGTAGTCAATTATACACTTGTTTCTTTCTAGGTGCTCCACCACTCTCCTCCTGATGATCTTCTCTATGACCTTGCATACTATACACGTTAGTGATACAGGTCTGTAGTTTAGTGCCTCATGTCTGTCTCCCTTTTTAAAAATTGGGACTACATTTGCCATTTTCCATACCTCAGGGAGTTGCCCAGTTTCAAATGATGTGTTGAAGATCTTTGTTAATGGCTCACACAATATCTCTGCTCCCTCTTTAAGGACCCATGGAGAGATGTTGTCTGGTCCCACCGTGTGTGTGTGTGTGTGTGTGTGTGTGTGTGTGCTCACCTAGTTGTACTCACCTAGTTGAGGTTGCAGGGGTCGAGTCCAAGCTCCTGGCCCCGCCTTTTCACTGGTCGCTACTGGGTCACTCTCCCTGAACCGTGAGCTTTATCATACCTTTGCTTAAAGCTATGTATGGAACCTGCCTCCACTACATCGCTTCCCAAACTATTCCACTTCCTGACTACTCTGTGGCTGAAGAAATACTTCCTAACATCCCTGTGATTCATGTGTCTTCAACTTCCAACTGTGTCCCCTTGTTGATGTGTCCAATCTCTGGAACATCCTGTCTTTGTCTACCTTGTCAATTCCTCTCAGTATTTTGTATGTCGTTATTATGTCCCCCCTATCTCTCCTGTCCTTCAGTGTCGTCAAGTTGATTTCCCTTAACCTCTCCTCGTAGGACATACCCCTTAACTCTGGGACTAGTCTTGTTGCAAACCTATGCACTTTCTCTAGTTTCTTTACGTGCTTGGCTAGGTGTGGGTTCCAAACTGGTGCCGCATACTCCAATATGGGTCTAACGTACACGGTGTACAGGGTCCTGAACGATTCCTTATTAAGATATCGGAATGCTGTTCTGAGATTTGCTAGGCAGGAATATGCTGCAGCAGTTATTTGGTTGATGTGTGCTTCAGGAGATGTGCCTGGTGTTATACTCACCCCAAGATCTTTTTCCTTGAGTGAGGTTTGTAGTCTCTGGACCCCTAGACTGTACTCTGTCTGCGGTCTTCTTTGCCCTTCCCAATCTTCATGACTTTGCACTTGGTGGGGTTGAACTCCAGGAGCCAATTGCTGGACCAGGTCTGCAGCCTGTCCAGATCCCTTTGTAGTTCTGCCTGGTCTTCGATCGAATAAATTCTCTCAACTTCACGTCATCTGGAAACAGGGACACTTCAGAGTCTATTCCTTCCGTCATGTTGTTCACAAATACCAGAACCAGCACTGGTCCTAGGACTGACCCCTGTGGGACCCCGCTGGTCACAGGCGCCCAATCTGACACCTCGCCACGTACCATGACTCGCTGCTGTCTTCCTGACAAGTATTCCCTGATCCATTGTACTGCCTTCCCTGTTTCCCTGCTTGGTCCTCCAGTTTCTGCACTAATCTCTTGTGTGGAACTGTGTCAAACGCCTTCTTGCAGTCCAAGAAAATGCAATCCACCCACCCCTCTCTCTCTTGTTTTACTGCTGTCACCCTGTCATAGAACTCCAGTAGGATTGTGACACAAGATTTCCCGTCCCTGAAACCATGTTGGCTGCTGTTGATGAGATCATTCCTTTCTAGGTGTTCCACCACTCTTCTCCTGATAATCTTCTCCTGAGTTTGCATACTATACATGTCAGTGACACTGGTCTGTAGTTTAGTGCTTCATGTCTGTCTCTTTTTTTAAAGATTGGGACTACATTTGCTGTCTTCCATGCCTCAGGCAATCTCCCTGTTTCGATAGATGTATTGAATATTGTTGTTAGGGGTACACATAGCACCTCTGCTCCCTCTCTCAGGACCCATGGAGAGATGTTATCCGGCCCCATTGCCTTTGAGGTATCTAGCTCACTCAGAAGCCTCTTCACTTCTTCCTCAGTTGTGTGTACTGTGTCCAGCACTTGGTGGTGTACCCCACCTCTCCATCTTTCTGGAGCCCCTTCTTTGAATCTCATGTTGAGTTCCTCACATACTTCACGGTCATTTCTTGTTGTCTCTCCTCCTTCCTTCCTTAGCCTGCTTACCTGGTCCTTGACTGTTGTTTTCCTCCTGATGTGGCTGTATAACAGCTTCGAGTCAGTTTTGGCTTTCGCTGCTATGTCGTTTTCATATTGTCGTTGGGCCTCCCTTCTTATCTGTGCATATTCATTTCTGTCTCTACGACTGCTCTCCTTATTCTCCTGGGTCCTTTGCCTTCTATATTTCTTCCATTCCCTAGCACATTTGGTTTTTGCCTCCCTGCACCTTTGGGTGAACCATGGGCTCATCCTGGCTTTTTCATTATTCCTATTACCCTTGGGTACAAACCTCTCCTCAGCCTCCTTGCACATTGTTGATACATATTCCATCATCTCGTTAAATGGCTTCCTTGCCAGTTCTCTGTCCCACTGAATCCCTTTCAGGAAGTTCCTCATTCCCGTGTAGTCCCCTTTCTTTTAGTTTGGCTTCATTCGTCCTGGCCTTCCTGTTTCCCCCTCCACTTGTAGCTCTACTGTGTATTCGAAGCTTAAAAACCACATGATCGCTGGCCCCAAGGGGTCTTTCATATGTGATGTCCTCAATATCTGCACTACTCAAAGTGAAAACTAGGTCCAATCTTGCTGGTTCATCCTCTCCTTTCTCTCTTGTAGCGTCCCTTATATGTTGGTACATGAAGTTTTCCAGTACCACCTCCATCATCTTAGCCCTCCATGTATCTTGGCCCCCATGTGGCTCCAAGTTCTCCCAATCTATTTCCTTGTGGTTAAAGTCACCCATGATCAGGAGCTTTGCTCTGCATACATGAGCTCTTCTGGCCACTGCAGCCAGTGTGTTAACCATTGCTCTATTGCTCTCATCATACTCTTGCCTTGGCCTCCTGCTGTTCTGTGGTGGGTTATACATCACTGCAATTACCACTTTGGGACCTCCAGAGTGAAGCGTTCCCGCTATGTAATCACTTGCTTCTCCGCTGTCTCTTCTCTCCAGCTCATCAAAATTACATCGGTTTTTGATCAGCAGTGCCACTCCTCCACCCCCCCTGTTCCCTCTGTCTTTCCTCAGGATATGGTATCCCATTGGAAAGATGGCATCTGCTATCATACCTGCAAGCTTGGTTTCTGTGAGAGCTATGATGTCCGGTGATGCCTCTTTGACTCTTTCGTGCCACTCCTCCCACTTATTTGTTATTCCATCAGCGTTTGTGTACCATACCTTCAGTTTCCTTTCCAACACTGTGGTTTGGGGAGCCGCGAGCGCGCGCGCACGCGCGCGCGCGTGTGTGTGTGTGTGTGTGTGTGTGTGTGTACACATCTAATCGTGGTTGCAGGGGTCGATTCATAGCTCCTGGCCCCGCCTCTTCACTGGTCGCTACTAAGTCACTCCCTCCCTGCTCCATGAGCTTTATCATACCTCTTTTTAAAGCGATGTATAGTTCCTGCCTCCACTACCTCACTTTCCAGACTATTCCATTTCCTGACAACTCTGTAACTGAAAAAATACTTCCTAACATCCCTGTGGCTCATCTGAGTCTTGAACATCCAATTGTGACCCCTTGTTGCTCTGTCCCATCTCTGAAACATTCTGTCTCTGTCCACCTTGTCGATTCCCCTCAGTGTTTTATATGTCGTGTGTGTGTGTGTGTGTGTGTGTGTGTGTGTGTGTGTGTGCTCACTTGGTGTATGCTGTGGTTGATTTCAGGATAAAGATTTTACAAACGTACCTGGTTTACACGGGGCGTTGTACTTGTAGTTTTGACGTCTCTGTGTCAGGGTGACAGTGCGTCACACCTACCTGGTTTACACGGGGCGTTGTACTGGTAGTTTTGACGTCTCTGTGTCAGGGTGACAGTGCGTCACACCTACCTGGTTTACACGGGGCGTTGTACTTGTAGTTGTGACGTCTCTGTGTCAGGGTGACAGTGCGTCACACCTACCTGGTTTACACGGGGTGTTGTACTGGTAGTTGTGACGTCTCTGTATCAGGGTGACAGTGCGTCACACCTACCTGGTTTACACGGGGCGTTAAACTGGTAGTTGTGACGTCTCTGTGTCAGGGTGACAGTGCGTCACACCTACCTGGTTTACACGGGGCGTTGTACTGGTAGTTGTGACGTCTCTGTGTCAGGGTGACAGTGCGTCACACCTACCTGGTTTACACGGGGAGTTGTACTGGTAGTTGTGACGTCTCTGTGCCAGGTGACAGTGCGTCACACCTACCTGGTTTACACGGGGAGTTGTACTGGTAGTTGTGACGTCTCTGTGTCAGGGTGACAGTGCGTCACACCTACCTGGTTTACACGGGGCGTTAAACTGGTAGTTGTGACGTCTCTGTGTCAGGGTGACAGTGCGTCACACCTACCTGGTTTACACGGGGCGTTGTACTGGTAGTTGTGACGTCTCTGTGTCAGGGTGACAGTGCGTCACACCTACCTGGTTTACACGGGGAGTTGTACTGGTAGTTGTGACGTCTCTGTGCCAGGTGACAGTGCGTCACACCTACCTGGTTTACACGGGGAGTTGTACTGGTAGTTGTGACGTCTCTGTGCCAGGTGACAGTGCGTCACACCTACCTGGTTTACACGGGGAGTTGTACTGGTAGTTGTGACGTCTCTGTGCTAGATGACAGTGCGTCACACCTACCTGGTTTACACGGGGAGTTGTACTGGCAGTTGTGACGTCTCTGTGCCAGGTGACAGTGCGTCACACCTACCTGGTTTACACGGGGAGTTGTACTGGTAGTTGTGACGTCTCTGTGCCAGGTGACAGTGCGTCACACCTACCTGGTTTACACGGGGAGTTGTACTGGTAGTTGTGACGTCTCTGTGCTAGATGACAGTGCGTCACACCTACCTGGTTTACACGGGGAGTTGTACTGGTAGTTGTGACGTCTCTGTGTCAGGGTGACAGTGCGTCACACCTACCTGGTTTACACGGGGCGTTGTACTGGTAGTTGTGACGTCTCTGTGTCAGGGTGACAGTGCGTCACACCTACCTGGTTTACACGGGGCGTTGTACTGGTAGTTGTGACATCTCTGTGTCAGGGTGACAGTGCGTCACACCTACCTGGTTTACACGGGGCGTTGTACTGGTAGTTGTGACATCTCTGTGTCAGGGTGACAGTGCGTCACACCTACCTGGTTTACACGGGGAGTTGTACTGGTAGTTGTGACGTCTCTGTGCCAGGGTGACAGTGCGTCACACCTACCTGGTTTACACGGGGAGTTGTACTGGTAGTTGTGACGTCTCTGTGCCAGGGTGACAGTGCGTCACACCTACCTGGTTTACACGGGAAGTTGTACTGGTAGTTGTGACGTCTCTGTGCCAGGGTGACAGTGCGTCACACCTACCTGGTTTACACGGGGCGTTGTACTGGTAGTTGTGAAGTCTCTGTGCCAGGTGACAGTGCGTCACACCTACCTGGTTTACACGGGGAGTTGTACTGGTAGTTGTGACGTCTCTGTGTCAGGGTGACAGTGCGTCACACCTACCTGGTTTACACGGGGAGTTGTACTGGTAGTTGTGACGTCTCTGTGCCAGGGTGACAGTGCGTCACACCTACCTGGTTTACACGGGGCGTTAAACTGGTAGTTGTGACGTCTCTGTGTCAGGGTGACAGTGCGTCAAACCTACCTGGTTTACACGGGGAGTTGTACTGGTAGTTGTGACGTCTCTGTGCCAGGGTGACAGTGCGTCACACATACCTGGTTTACACGGGGAGTTGTACTGGTAGTTGTGAAGTCTCTGTGCCAGGGTGACAGTGCGTCACACCTACCTGGTTTACACGGGGAGTTGTACTGGTAGTTGTGAAGTCTCTGTGCCAGGGTGACAGTGCGTCACACCTACCTGGTTTACACGGGGCGTTGTACTGGTAGTTGTGACGTCTCTGTGCCAGGGTGACAGTGCGTCACACCTACCTGGTTTACACGGGGAGTTGTACTGGTAGTTGTGACGTCTCTGTGCCAGGTATAAGTGCGTCACACCTACCTGGTTTACACGGGGAGTTGTACTGGTAGTTGTGACGTCTCTGTGCCAGGTGAAAGTGCGTCACACCTACCTGGTTTACACGGGGAGTTGTACTGGTAGTTGTGACGTCTCTGTGCCAGGGTGAGTGTGGGACGAACCACGTGGACCTGACCTGTACAGGTGTTGTCCCTGGAGGTGGATACTGGGGAGAAGTCACCCTCATCTTCGATCTGTCAATATAAAAACATTCGAATGTATTCTCTTAGTGCAACGTAATAATTAAAGTTACTTAATTATATGGCCCAGGATGTGACCCACACCAGTCCACTAACACTCAGGATGCAACCCACACCAGTCCACTAACACCCAGGATGCGACCCACACCAGTCCACTAACACAAAGGATGCGACCCACACCAGTCCACTAACACCCAGGATGCGACCCACACCAGTCCACTAACACCCAGGATGTGACCCACACCAGTCCACTAACACTCAGGATGTGACCCACACCAGTCCACTAACACTCAGGATGTGACCCACACCAGTCCACTAACACTCAGGATGTGACCCACACCAGTCCACTAACACTCAGGATGTGACCCACACCAGTCCACTAACACTCAGGATGTGACCCACACGACTCCACTAACACCCAGGATGTGACCCACACCAGTCCACTGACACTCAGTATGTGACCCACACCAGTCCACTAACACAGGATGTGACCCACACCAGTCCACTAACACTCAGGATGTGACCCACACCAGTCCACTAACACTCAGGATGTGACCCACACCAGTCCACTAACACTCAGGATGTGACCCACACCAGTCCACTAACACTCAGGATGTGACCCACACCAGTCCACTAACACTCAGGATGTGACCCACACCAGTCCACTAACACTCAGGATGTGACCCACACCAGTCCACTAACACTCAGGATGTGATCCACACCAGTCCACTAACACTCAGGATGTGACCCACACCAGTCCACTAACACTCAGGATGTGACCCACACCAGTCCACTAACACTCAGGATGTGACCCACACCAGTCCACTAACACTCAGGATGTGACCCACACCAGTCCACTAACACCCAGGATGTGACCCACACCAGTCCACTAACACTCAGGATGTGACCCACACCAGTCCACTAACAACCAGGATGTGACCCACACCAGTCCACTAACACCCAGGATGTGACCCACACCAGTCCACTAACACTCAGGATGTGACCCACACCAGTCCACTAACACTCATGATGTGACCCACACCAGTCCACTAACACTCAGGATGTGACCCACACCAGTCCACTAACACCCAGGATGTGACCCACACCAGTCCACTAACACCCAGGATGTGACCCACACCAGTCCACTAACACTCAGGATGTGACCCACACCAGTCCACTAACACCCAGGATGTGACCCACACCAGTCCACTAACACCTCAGGATGTGACCCACACCAGTCCACTAACACCCAGGATGTGACCCACACCAGTCCACTAACACCCAGGATGTGACCCACACCAGTCCACTAACACCCAGGATGTGACCCACACCAGTCCACTAACACCCAGGATGTGACCCACACCAGTCCACTAACACTCAGGATGTGACCCACACCAGTCCACTAACACTCAGGATGTGACCCACACCAGTCCACTAACACCCAGGATGTGACCCACACCAGTCCACTAACACCCAGGATGTGACCCACACCAGTCCACTAACACCCAGGATGTGACCCACACCAGTCCACTAACACCCAGGATGTGACCCACACCAGTCCACTAACACCCAGGATGTGACCCACACCAGTCCACTAACACCCAGGATGTGACCCACACCAGTCCACTAACACCCAGGATGTGACCCACACCAGTCCACTAACACTCAGGATGTGACCCACACCAGTCCACTAACACTCAGGATGTGACCCACACCAGTCCACTAACACTCAGGATGTGACCCACACCAGTCCACTAACACTCAGGATGTGACCCACACCAGTCCACTAACACTCAGGATGTGACCCACACCAGTCCACTAACACCCAGGATGTGACCCACACCAGTCCACTAACACCCAGGATGTGACCCACACCAGTCCACTAACACCCAGGATGTGACCCACACCAGTCCACTAACACCCAGGATGTGACCCACACCAGTCCACTAACACTCAGGATGTGACCCACACCAGTCCACTAACACTCAGGATGTGACCCACACCAGTCCACTAACACTCAGGATGTGACCCACACCAGTCCACTAACACTCAGGATGTGACCCACACCAGTCCACTAACACCCAGGATGTGACCCACACCAGTCCACTAACACTCAGGATGTGACCCACACCAGTCCACTAACACCCAGGATGTGACCCACACCAGTCCACTAACACTCAGGATGTGACCCACACCAGTCCACTAACACCCAGGATGTGACCCACACCAGTCCACTAACACTCAGGATGTGACCCACACCAGTCCACTAACACCCAGGATGTGACCCACACCAGTCCACTAACACCCAGGATGTGACCCACACCAGTCCACTAACACTCAGGATGTGACCCACACCAGTCCACTAACACTCAGGATGTGACCCACACCAGTCCACTAACACTCAGGATGTGACCCACACCAGTCCACTAACACTCAGGATGTGACCCACACCAGTCCACTAACACTCAGGATGTGACCCACACCAGTCCACTAACACCCAGGATGTGACCCACACCAGTCCACTAACACCCAGGATGTGACCCACACCAGTCCACTAACACCCAGGATGTGACCCACACCAGTCCACTAACACTCAGGATGTGACCCACACCAGTCCACTAACACTCAGGATGTGACCCACACCAGTCCACTAACACCCAGGATGTGACCCACACCAGTCCACTAACACCCAGGATGCGACCCACACCAGTCCACTAACACCCAGGATGTGACCCACACCAGTCCACTAACACTCAGGATGTGACCCACACCAGTCCACTAACACTCAGGATGTGACCCACACCAGTCCACTAACACTCAGGATGTGACCCACACCAGTCCACTAACACTCAGGATGTGACCCACACCAGTCCACTAACACCCAGGATGTGACCCACACCAGTCCACTAACACCCAGGATGTGACCCACACCAGTCCACTAACACTCAGGATGTGACCCACACCAGTCCACTAACACTCAGGATGTGACCCACACCAGTCCACTAACACTCAGGATGTGACCCACACCAGTCCACTAACACTCAGGATGTGACCCACACCAGTCCACTAACACCCAGGATGTGACCCACACCAGTCCACTAACACCCAGGATGTGACCCACACCAGTCCACTAACACCCAGGATGTGACCCACACCAGTCCACTAACACTCAGGATGTGACCCACACCAGTCCACTAACACTCAGGATGTGACCCACACCAGTCCACTAACACCCAGGATGTGACCCACACCAGTCCACTAACACCCAGGATGTGACCCACACCAGTCCACTAACACCCAGGATGTGACCCACACCAGTCCACTAACACCCAGGATGTGACCCACACCAGTCCACTAACACTCAGGATGTGACCCACACCAGTCCACTAACACCCAGGATGCGACCCACACCAGTCCACTAACACCCAGGATGTGACCCACACCAGTCCACTAACACCCAGGATGTGACCCACACCAGTCCACTAACACCAGGATGTGACCCACACCAGTCCACTAACACCCAGGATGTGACCCACACCAGTCCACTAACACCCAGGATGTGACCCACACCAGTCCACTAACACCCAGGATGTGACCCACACCAGTCCACTAACACCCAGGATGTGACCCACACCAGTCCACTAACACCCAGGATGTGACCCACACCAGTCCACTAACACCCAGGATGTGACCCACACCAGTCCACTAACACCCAGGATGTGACCCACACCAGTCCACTAACACCCAGGATGCGACCCACACCAGTCCACTAACACCCAGGATGCGACCCACACCAGTCCACTAACACTCAGGATGTGACCCACACCAGTCCACTAACACTCAGGATGTGACCCACACCAGTCCACTAACACTCAGGATGTGACCCACACCAGTCCACTAACACCCAGGATGCGACCCACACCAGTCCACTAACACCCAGGATGTGACCCACACCAGTCCACTAACACCCAGGATGTGACCCACACCAGTCCACTAACACCAGGATGTGACCCACACCAGTCCACTAACACTCAGGATGTGACCCACACCAGTCCACTAACACCCAGGATGTGACCCACACCAGTCCACTAACACCCAGGATGTGACCCACACCAGTCCACTAACACCCAGGATGTGACCCACACCAGTCCACTAACACCCAGGATGTGACCCACACCAGTCCACTAACACTCAGGATGTGACCCACACCAGTCCACTAACACTCAGGATGTGACCCACACCAGTCCACTAACACTCAGGATGTGACCCACACCAGTCCACTAACACTCAGGATGTGACCCACACCAGTCCACTAACACCCAGGATGTGACCCACACCAGTCCACTAACACCCAGGATGTGACCCACACCAGTCCACTAACACCCAGGATGTGACCCACACCAGTCCACTAACACTCAGGATGTGACCCACACCAGTCCACTAACACCCAGGATGCGACCCACACCAGTCCACTAACACCCAGGATGTGACCCACACCAGTCCACTAACACCCAGGATGCGACCCACACCAGTCCACTAACACCCAGGATGTGACCCACACCAGTCCACTAACACCCAGGATGTGACCCACACCAGTCCACTAACACTCAGGATGTGACCCACACCAGTCCACTAACACTCAGGATGCGACCCACACCAGTCCACTAACACCCAGGATGCGACCCACACCAGTCCACTAACACCCAGGATGCGACCCACACCAGTCCACTAACACTCAGGATGTGACCCACACCAGTCCACTAACACTCAGGATGTGACCCACACCAGTCCACTAACACTCAGGATGTGACCCACACCAGTCCACTAACACCCAGGATGCGACCCACACCAGTCCACTAACACCCAGGATGCGACCCACACCAGTCCACTAACACCCAGGATGCGACCCACACCAGTCCACTAACACACAGGATGCGACCCACACCAGTCCACTAACACTCAGGATGTGACCCACACCAGTCCACTAACACCCAGGATGCGACCCACACCAGTCCACTAACACCCAGGATGCGACCCACACCAGTCCACTAACACCCAGGATGCGACCCACACCAGTCCACTAACACCCAGGATGTGACCCACACCAGTCCACTAACACCCAGGATGTGACCCACACCAGTCCACTAACACCCAGGATGTGACCCACACCAGTCCACTAACACCCAGGATGTGACCCACACCAGTCCACTAACACTCAGGATGTGACCCACACCAGTCCACTAACACCCAGGATGCGACCCACACCAGTCCACTAACACCCAGGATGCGACCCACACCAGTCCACTAACACTCAGGATGCGACCCACACCAGTCCACTAACACCCAGGATGTGACCCACACCAGTCCACTAACACCCAGGATGTGACCCACACCAGTTCACTAACACCCAGGATGTGACCCACACCAGTCCACTAACACCCAGGATGCGACCCACACCAGTCCACTAACACCCAGGATGCGACCCACACCAGTCCACTAACACTCAGGATGTGACCCACACCAGTCCACTAACATTCAGGATGTGACCCACACCAGTCCACTAACACTCAGGATGTGACCCACACCAGTCCACTAACACTCAGGATGTGACCCACACCAGTCCACTAACACTCAGGATGTGACCCACACCAGTCCACTAACACCCAGGATGTGACCCACACCAGTCCACTAACACCCAGGATGTGACCCACACCAGTCCACTAACACTCAGGATGTGACCCACACCAGTCCACTAACACTCAGGATGTGACCCACACCAGTCCACTAACACTCAGGATGTGACCCACACCAGTCCACTAACACCCAGGATGTGACCCACACCAGTCCACTAACACCCAGGATGTGACCCACACCAGTCCACTAACACCCAGGATGTGACCCACACCAGTCCACTAACACTCAGGATGTGACCCACACCAGTCCACTAACACTCAGGATGTGACCCACACCAGTCCACTAACACTCAGGATGTGACCCACACCAGTCCACTAACACTCAGGATGTGACCCACACCAGTCCACTAACACCCAGGATGTGACCCACACCAGTCCACTAACACCCAGGATGCGACCCACACCAGTCCACTAACACCCAGGATGTGACCCACACCAGTCCACTAACACTCAGGATGTGACCCACACCAGTCCACTAACACCCAGGATGCGACCCACACCAGTCCACTAACACCCAGGATGCGACCCACACCAGTCCACTAACACCCAGGATGTGACCCACACCAGTCCACTAACACCCAGGATGTGACCCACACCAGTCCACTAACACCCAGGATGTGACCCACACCAGTCCACTAACACTCAGGATGTGACCCACACCAGTCCACTAACACCCAGGATGTGACCCACACCAGTCCACTAACACCCAGGATGCGACCCACACCAGTCCACTAACACCCAGGATGTGACCCACACCAGTCCACTAACACTCAGGATGTGACCCACACCAGTCCACTAACACTCAGGATGTGACCCACACCAGTCCACTAACACCCAGGATGCGACCCACACCAGTCCACTAACACCCAGGATGTGACCCACACCAGTCCACTAACACTCAGGATGTGACCCACACCAGTCCACTAACACTCAGGATGTGACCCACACCAGTCCACTAACACTCAGGATGTGACCCACACCAGTCCACTAACACTCAGGATGTGACCCACACCAGTCCACTAACACCCAGGATGCGACCCACACCAGTCCACTAACACCCAGGATGCGACCCACACCAGTCCACTAACACCCAGGATGTGACCCACACCAGTCCACTAACACTCAGGATGTGACCCACACCAGTCCACTAACACTCAGGATGTGACCCACACCAGTCCACTAACACTCAGGATGTGACCCACACCAGTCCACTAACACCCAGGATGTGACCCACACCAGTCCACTAACACCCAGGATGCGACCCACACCAGTCCACTAACACTCAGGATGTGACCCACACCAGTCCACTAACACTCAGGATGTGACCCACACCAGTCCACTAACACTCAGGATGTGACCCACACCAGTCCACTAACACTCAGGATGCGACCCACACCAGTCCACTAACACCCAGGATGTGACCCACACCAGTCCACTAACACCCAGGATGTGACCCACACCAGTCCACTAACACCCAGGATGCGACCCACACCAGTCCACTAACACCCAGGATGCGACCCACACCAGTCCACTAACACCCAGGATGCGACCCACACCAGTCAATTAACACCCAGGATGCGATCCACACCAGTCCACTAACACCCAGGATGTGACCCACACCAGTCCACTAACACTCAGGGTGTGACCCACACCAGTCCACTAACACTCAGGATGCCACCCACACCAGTCCACTAGTCCACTAACACCCAGGATGCGACCCACACCAGTCCACTAACACCCAGGATGCGACCCACACCAGTCCACTAACACTCAGGATGTGACCCACACCAGTCCACTAACACTCAGGATGTGACCCACACCAGTCCACTAACACTCAGGATGTGACCCACACCAGTCCACTAACACTCAGGATGCGACCCACACCAGTCCACTAACACCCAGGATGCGACCCACACCAGTCCACTAACACCCAGGATGCGACCCACACCAGTCCACTAACACACAGGATGCGACCCACACCAGTCCACTAACACTCAGGATGTGACCCACACCAGTCCACTAACACCCAGGATGCGACCCACACCAGTCCACTAACACCCAGGATGCGACCCACACCAGTCCACTAACACCCAGGATGCGACCCACACCAGTCCACTAACACCCAGGATGTGACCCACACCAGTCCACTAACACCCAGGATGTGACCCACACCAGTCCACTAACACTCAGGATGTGACCCACACCAGTCCACTAACACTCAGGATGTGACCCACACCAGTCCACTAACACCCAGGATGCGACCCACACCAGTCCACTAACACCCAGGATGCGACCCACACCAGTCCACTAACACTCAGGATGCGACCCACACCAGTCCACTAACACCCAGGATGTGACCCACACCAGTCCACTAACACAGAGGATGTGACCCACACCAGTTCACTAACACCCAGGATGCGACCCACACCAGTCCACTAACACCCAGGATGCGACCCACACCAGTCCACTAACACCCAGGATGCGACCCACACCAGTCCACTAACACTCAGGATGTGACCCACACCAGTCCACTAACACTCAGGATGTGACCCACACCAGTCCACTAACACTCAGGATGTGACCCACACCAGTCCACTAACACTCAGGATGTGACCCACACCAGTCCACTAACACTCAGGATGTGACCCACACCAGTCCACTAACACCCAGGATGTGACCCACACCAGTCCACTAACACTCAGGATGTGACCCACACCAGTCCACTAACACCCAGGATGTGACCCACACCAGTCCACTAACACTCAGGATGTGACCCACACCAGTCCACTAACACTCAGGATGTGACCCACACCAGTCCACTAACACCCAGGATGTGACCCACACCAGTCCACTAACACTCAGGATGTGACCCACACCAGTCCACTAACACTCAGGATGTGACCCACACCAGTCCACTAACACTCAGGATGTGACCCACACCAGTCCACTAACACTCAGGATGTGACCCACACCAGTCCACTAACACTCAGGATGTGACCCACACCAGTCCACTAACACTCAGGATGTGACCCACACCAGTCCACTAACACCCAGGATGTGACCCACACCAGTCCACTAACACTCAGGATGTGACCCACACCAGTCCACTAACACCCAGGATGTGACCCACACCAGTCCACTAACACTCAGGATGTGACCCACACCAGTCCACTAACACCCAGGATGTGACCCACACCAGTCCACTAACACTCAGGATGTGACCCACACCAGTCCACTAACACCCAGGATGTGACCCACACCAGTCCACTAACACTCAGGATGTGACCCACACCAGTCCACTAACACCCAGGATGCGACCCACACCAGTCCACTAACACCCAGGATGTGACCCACACCAGTCCACTAACACTCAGGATGTGACCCACACCAGTCCACTAACAATCAGGATGTGACCCACACCAGTTCACTAACACTCAGGATGCGACCCACACCAGTCCACTAACACTCAGGATGCGACCCACACCAGTCCACTAACACCCAGGATGCGACCCACACCAGTCCACTAACACCCAGGATGCGACCCACACCAGTCCACTAACACCCAGGATGCGACCCACACCAGTCCACTAACACTCAGGATGCGACCCACACCAGTCCACTAACACTCAGGATGTGACCCACACCAGTCCACTAACACCCAGGATGCGACCCACACCAGTCCACTAACACCCAGGATGCGACCCACACCAGTCCACTAACACTCAGGATGTGACCCACACCAGTCCACTAACACTCAGGATGTGACCCACACCAGTCCACTAACACTCAGGATGTGACCCACACCAGTCCACTAACACTCAGGATGCGACCCACACCAGTCCACTAACACCCAGGATGTGACCCACACCAGTCCACTAACACTCAGGATGTGACCCACACCAGTCCACTAACACTCAGGATGTGACCCACACCAGTCCACTAACACTCAGGATGCGACCCACACCAGTCCACTAACACCCAGGATGCGACCCACACCAGTCCACTAACACCCAGGATGCGACCCACACCAGTCCACTAACACTCAGGATGTGACCCACACCAGTCCACTAACACCCAGGATGCGACCCACACCAGTCCACTAACACCCAGGATGCGACCCACACCAGTCCACTAACACCCAGGATGCGACCCACACCAGTCTACTAACACCCAGGATGTGACCCACACCAGTCCACTAACACCCAGGATGTGACCCACACCAGTCCACTAACACCCAGGATGCGACCCACACCAGTCCACTAACACCCAGGATGCGACCCACACCAGTCCACTAACACCCAGGATGTGACCCACACCAGTCCACTAACACCCAGGATGTGACCCACACCAGTCCACTAACAACCAGGATGTGACCCACACCAGTCCACTAACACCCAGGATGCGACCCACACCAGTCCACTAACACCCAGGATGCGACCCACACCAGTCCACTAACACTCAGGATGTGACCCACACCAGTCCACTAACACTCAGGATGTGACCCACACCAGTCCACTAACACTCAGGATGTGACCCACACCAGTCCACTAACACTCAGGATGCGACCCACACCAGTCCACTAACACCCAGGATGTGACCCACACCAGTCCACTAACACTCAGGATGCGATACACACCAGTCCACTAACACCCAGGATGCGACTCACACCAGTCCACTAACACCCAGGATGCGACCCACACCAGTCCACTAACACCCAGGATGTGACCCACACCAGTCCACTAACACCCAGGATGTGACCCACACCAGTCCACTAACACCCAGGATGTGACCCACACCAGTCCACTAACACCCAGGATGTGACCCACACCAGTCCACTAACACTCTGGATGCGACCCACACCAGTCCACTAACACCCAGGATGAGACCCACACCAGTCCACTAACACCCAGGATGCCACCCACACCAGTCCACTAACACCCAGGATGCGACCCACACCAGTCCACTAACACCCAGGATGCGACCCACACCAGTCCACTAAAACCCAGGTACCACGGACACACACCAGTCCACTAACACCCAGGTACCACCGACACACACCAGTCCACTAACACCCAGGATGTGACCCACATCAGTCCACTAACACTCAGGATGTGACCCACACCAGTCCACTAACACCCAGGTACCACGGACACACACCAGTCCACTAACACCCAGGATGCGACCCACACCAGTCCACTAACACCCAGGATAAGACCCACACCAGTCCACTAACACCCAGGTACCATGGACACACACCAGTCTACTAACACACAGGTACCACGGACGCACACCAGTACACTAACACCCTGGTACCACGGACACACACCAGTCCACTAACACCCAGGTACCACGGACACACACCAGTAAACTAACACCCAGGTACCACAGACACACACCAGTCCACTAACACCCTGGTACCACGGACACACACCAGTACACTAACACCCAGGTACCATGGACACACACCAGTACACTAACACCCAGGTACCACGGACAGACACCAGCCCACTAACACCCAGGTACCCCGGACACACACACCAGTCCACTAACACCCAGGTACAACGGACACACACCAGAACACTAACACTCAGGTACCACGGACACACACCAGTACACTAACACCTAGGTACCACGGACACACACCAGTCCACTAACACCCAGGTACCACGGACACACACCAGTCCACTAACACACACACGTGGGTCCGTGGGGTGAAGACGTGGGTAACGAGGCTCCGAGATCCTTAGCGTTGTATGGCGTGCAATAACAGTTAGCAGTAATCAGTGGTAGTGGAGCGTCAGTGAACAATACTACGAGTGATAATTAAAGTTATTAGTTAAAGAAAGTGAGAGGAAAGCTGAAATCATAATATTTCAAAGCGCAAACCGTTGGGGGTCGTAGGCGCTGTTGCCACATTGGTAGCGGTAGGCGTGATGAAGTGACGTCACGACAAGTTGTGTGCCATTATACATATAAAGTGAAGTGTATATAATGTGAAGTGTATACTATCATCAGAGAAGAGTGAAGCGGGATGTATGAGAATATATGGTTATAATCATCACGGGTGAAGGATCTCCAAAATAGGGATTTAAGGCCTACGTACGACGACATCGTCATCAGCAGCTGGCAACTGTCACCGCAAGTTTATTCGCCTATTTGTGGTTTGCATGTTGACGGCCCTGGCTGGCCTTGCATACTGTTTGATACTGGTCACTCACTCCTGCAAGCTATTACCAGAATTAGAATAGAAATAGCATAGACATAGAGAATATAGTGTTGACGAGTGTGAGAAGGTAGGTGGGACAAGCTTTTAAGGGCAACATTGTAAGATGGTGCTAGGGTCAGGTCCCAGGAGGGTTGTGTCAGGTCACAAGAAGTTGTGGCCAGTCATTACACCGCACAAGATTCTCTCTCACACACACACACACACTCACACACACACACACACACATGCACACACGCACACAGGCAGTGTTACTACCGGTAGTTATTAGCAGTAAGAATACTTAGGAAGCTAGGAAGTCCTCTCTCAATGTGAACAAGGAAAATGATAATAACCAGCAACAATTAATACATAAATCCAGAAAGGGCAATAAGTGGAGAGAGTAGATAATTGGGAAAGATAAATGAGACTAAATTTGTGCCTACACGACGGATCTTTCAACCACACAACCTACCCCCCCTAACCCTCCATCCCTCACACACAAGCACACACACACAAGGGTAGACACTCACACTCACACACACACACACACACACACACACACACACACACACACACACACACACACACACACACACACACACACACATACATACATACACACACACATACACACACATACACACACAAACATACATAAACACACACACACACACACACACACACACACACACACACACACACACACACACACACACACACACACTCGGACTCGACCCCCGCAACCTCAACTAGGTGAGTACACACATATACATACACACACACACACCACACACACACACCACAGACACACACCACATACACACACACCACACACACACACACCACACATACACACCCCACACACACACACCCCACACACACACACCACACACACACACCACACACACACCCACCACACATACCCTACACACACACACACACCACACACACACACCACACACACACACACCACACACACACCACACACACACACCACACACACACACCACACACACACACACGCACACACACACGCACATACACACACACACACACACACACCCACACACCCTCCACCACTTGACACAAACACTTGACACAAACACGTACCCCCCTCCCCTAACCACCTCTCCCCCATCCCTAAGCACCTCACCTTAGCCACCTACCCCTCCCCCAAACCACCTAACCCCTCCCCAAACCGTCTAACCCCCCCAACTACCTCCCTCCCTCCCTCCAATAACCATCCTCTCCCTCCCCCATAACCATCCATCCCCTCTCTCCCCCAAACCATCTAACCCCCTCCCCAACTATCTCTACCCCTCCAATAACCATTCACCCCCTCCCCCACAACCATCCATCCCCTCTCCTAACCATCTATTCCCCTCCCCCTAACCAGGATGAGGACAAGGGGCTCCAAGGACGAATCTGGGAGGGAGGAATGGGAGGTAGAGCTCAAAAATAGGGAGGAAGACTGGGGAAGGAGACTAGATGAGCTGGAAAGGAAGATGGAAGAGAGGTTAGCAGCAGAATGCAGAAGGTGGAAGCAACAGGCCACAGCAGCAGAAATCAAGATAGAGAGATTAGAAGAGGAGCTGAGACATCTGAAACAGCACAGAGACAAAGATATTACAGAAGTAGCATCGGCAATGGCTACATCAAACACAGACAACAGGTCTGAAGGAAGCATGGAAACTAAACTGTATGCAGAGGTCCTGTCAAACCCACATGGGGCCATAACAAAGACAGGGAGCACACTAGGACAGAATGAGAGGTTGGAAGACATTGAAGGAACTAGGACATGTGCAAGGACCTTACCAGATACCTGTGGGGGCCAGGAGCAGGTGAGCAGGAAGGATAAACCAAGAAGCATAGGGGCCATAACTAGGGAAGGGACTGAAGGAAGGAACACTCCACGGGAAGGAACTAAAACACATCAGAGGATGCAATGGGAGTCGCAGTGGGAGGTGGAAAGGGAAAGATCCGTGTTTGTCTATGGGCTAGACGAAGCTAAAGGGGAAACTTATGATGAAACAAAGCAGGAGGAGAAAAAAGCAATTGAAGATATCGTGAAGGTGATAGGCGAGGGGGACATGACCCAGGTGGCAAATTTTCGGAGAATTGGGTGGTTCACAAAGAAAAGGAATCGGCCTCTCAAAGTAATTTTCAAGGCAGAATCAACCCGAACCATGATCCTGCAGGAGAAAGCATGGCTGAGAGGCAAGCAGGAGTTCTGGAGTGTGTACCTCGATCGAGACAGAACACAGGACGAAAGGAAGACAATGAAAGAGAGAGTTCAAAAACGAAAGGAGAAATGGGAGGAAATGAAAAAGGAGAGCAGAATAACCCAGGATCAAATGGAAGGACAAGTGCACCCCCCAGAAACACCTGCAGAAGGACTCCAGCCACGACACCCCCAAGGCAACTGAACAATCCAAACCAACCATCACACACCGATCCCTCTGTTTCCACCCCCCACACCACAGTTACAGTATTAGAACAGAAGCTGAAGGTTTGGTACACAAATGCAGATGGATTAACGAATAAACATGAGGAATGGCAAGA
This sequence comes from Cherax quadricarinatus, assembly GCF_038502225.1. NCBI lineage: Eukaryota > Metazoa > Arthropoda > Malacostraca > Decapoda > Parastacidae > Cherax > Cherax quadricarinatus. Next base: position 79,381,364 of record NC_091293.1, read on the forward strand.
AAGAATCAATGAGAAGTCCCCAGACATCATAGCAGTTACAGAAACAAAACTCATGGAGACAATAACAGATGCAATCTTCCCACCAGGATACCAGATCATGAGGAAAGATAGAAGGGGCAGGGGGGGAGGTGGGGAGGTGGGGTTGCTCTGCTCATAAAAAACAGATGGAAATTCGATAAAATGGAAGGAATAGATGAGACGGGAGTAAGAGACAACATAGCAGGTACACTTCAGTCTGGGGAACACAAAGTGGTCATTGCAGTGATGTATAATCCACCACAGAACTGCAGGAGGCCAAGAGAGGAATATGAAGAGAGCAACAGAGCAATGGTGGACACACTTGCTGAGGTGGCAAGAAGAGCTCACTCCAGCAGAGCAAAGTTGCTGGTTATGGGGGATTTCAACCACAGGGAGATTGACTGGGAAAACCTGGAGCCACATGGGGGTCCCGAAACATGGAGAGCCAGGATGTTGGACGTGGTGCTGGAAAACCTCATGCACCAACATGTTAAGGACACTACCAGAGTGAGAGGGGAGGATGACCCAGCAAGATTGGACCTTGTGTTCACCCTGGGCAGCTCAGATATTGAGAACATCAAGTATGTGAGTCCCCTAGGAGCTAGCGACCACGTGGTTCTGTGCTTTGAATACATAGTAGAGCTGCATGTGGAGAGAATAACAGGAGTTGAATGGGAAAAGCCTGACTATAAAAGAGGGGACTACATAGGGTTGAAGAACTTCCTGCGGGAGGTCCAGTGGGACAGAGAACTGGCAGGAAATCCAGTAAATGAAATGAGGGAATATGTAACAACAAAATGCAAGGAGGCAGTGGAAAGGTTTATTCCCAAGGGCAACAGTAACAACGGGAAGACCAGAACGAGCCCCTGGTTTACCCGACGGTGTAAGGAGGCAAAAACAAAGTGCAATAGAGAATGGAAAAAGTACAGAAGGCAGAGAACACACGAAAATAGGGAGATCAGTCGCAGAGCCAGGAATGAGTATGCACAGGTAAGGAGGGAGGCCCAGCGACAGTACGAAAATGACATAGCATCGAGAATCAAGACTGACCCGAAACTGTTGTATGGCCATATCAGGAGGAAGACAACAGTCAAAGACCAGGTGATCAGATTAAGGACAGAAGGTGGAGAACTCACAAGAAATGATCAGGAGGTATGTGAGGAGCTGAACAGGAGATTTAAGGAAGTTTTTACAGTAGAGAAAGGAAGGGCTGTGGGAAGACAGCAGAGAAAGGAAGGGCTGTGGGAAGACAGCAGAGAAGGGAACATCAAGAGGGAATATACCAACAAGTGTTGGATGACATACGAACAACTGAGGAGGAGGTGAAGAAGCTCTTAATGACCTCGACACCTCAAAGGCCATGGGACCGGACAACATCTCCCCATGGGTCCTTAGAGAAGGAGCAGAGATGCTGTGCGTGCCTCTAACCACAATCTTCAACACATCCCTTGAAACTGGGCGACTACCTGAGAAATGGAAGACAGCTAATGAAGTCCCCATATTTAAGAAAGGAAACAGAAACGAGGCACTAAACTACAGACCTGTGTCTCTGACATGTATTGTGTGCAAAGTCATGGAGAAGATTATCAGGAGGAGAGTGGTCGAACACTTGGAAAGGAACAAGATTATAAATGAAAACCAGCATGGGTTCATGGAAGGCAAATCTTGTATCAGAAACCTCCTGGAGTTTTATGACAAGGTAACAGAAGTAAGACACGAGAGAGAGGGGTGGGTAGATTGCGTTTTCCTAGACTGCAGGAAGGCCTTTGACACAGTTCCCCACAAGAGATTAGTGCAGAAGCTGGAGGATCAGGCACACGTAAAAGGGAGGGCACTGCAATGGAAAAGGGAATACCTGACAGGGAGGCAGCAACGAGTCATGGTACGTGAAGAGGTATCACAGTGGGCGCCTGTTACGAGCGGGGTCCCACAGGGGTCAGTTCTAGGACCAGTGCTATTTTTGATATATGTGAACGACATGATGGAAGGAATAGACTCTGAAGTGTCCCTGTTCGCAGATGACGTGAAGTTGATGAGAAGAATTAAATCGGACGAGGATGAGGCAGGACTGCAAAGAGACCTGGACAGGCTGGACATGTGGTCCAGCAACTGGCTTCTCGAATTCAATCCAGCCAAATGCAAAGTCATGAAGATTGGGGAGGGGCCAAAGAAGACCGCAGACAGAGTATAGGCTAGGTGGACAAAGACTACAGACCTCACTCAGGGAGAAAGACCTTGGGGTGACCATAACACCGAGCACATCACCGGAGGCACACATCAACCAAATAACCGCTGCAGCATACGGGCGCCTGGCAAACCTGAGAATAGCGTTCCGATACCTTAATAAGGAATCGTTCAAGACACTGTACACTGTGTATGTTAGGCCCATACTGGAGTATGCAGCACCAGTCTGGAACCCACACCTGGTCAAGCACGTCAAGAAGTTAGAGAAAGTACAAAGGTTTGCAACAAGGCTAGTCCCAGAGCTCAAGGGAATGTCGTACGAGGAAAGGTTAAGGGAAATCGGACTGACGACACTGGAGGACAGAAGGGTCAGGGGAGACATGATAACGACATACAAGATACTGCGGGGAATAGACAAGGTGGACAGAGATAGGATGTTCCAGAGAGGGGACACAGGGACAAGGGGTCACAACTGGAAGCTGAAGACTCAGACGAGTCACAGGGACGTTAGGAAGTATTTCTTCAGTCATAGAGTTGTCAGCAAGTGGAATAACCTAGCAAGTGAAGTAGTGGAGGCAGGAACCACACATAGTTTTAAAAAGAGGTATGACAAAGCTCGGGAAGCAGAGAGAGAGAGGATCCAGTAGCGATCAGTGAAGAGGCGGGGCCAGGAGCTGAGTCTCGACCCCTGCAACCACAATTAGGTGAGTACAATTAGGTGAGTACTCAGGTACCACGGACACACACCAGTCCACTAACACTCAGGTACTACGCACACACACCAATACACTAACACCCAGGTACCACGGACACACACCAGTACACTAACACCCAGGTACCACGGACGCACACCAGTACACTAACACTCAGGTACCACGGACACACACCAGTACACTAACACTCAGGTACACTAACACTCAGGTACCAAGGACACACACCAGTACACTAACACTCACTTACCACGGACACACACCAGTCCACTAACACCCAGGTACCACGGACACACACCAGTCCACTAACACCCACGTACCACGGACACACACCAGTACAATAACACCCAGGTACAACGGACACACACCAGTCCACTAACACCCAGGTACCACGGACACACACCAGTCCACTAACACCCAGGTACCACGGACACACACCAGTACACTAACACCCATGTACCACGGACACACACCAGTCCACTAACACTCAGGTACCACGGACACACACCAGTCCACTAACACTCAGGTACCACGGACACACACCAGTACACTAACACCCAGGTACCACGGACACACACCAGTCCACTAACACCCAGGTAACACAGACACACCAGTCCACTAACACTCAGGTACCACGGACACACACCAGTCCACTAACACTCAGGTACCACGGACACACACAAGTCCACTAACACTCAGGTACCACGGACACACACCAGTACACTAACACCCAGGTACCACGGACACACATCAGTACACTAACACCCAGGTACCATTGACACACACCAGTCCACTAACACTCAGGTACCACGGACACATACCAGTCCACTAACACTCAGGTACCACGGACACACACCAGTACACTAACACCCAGGTACCACGGACACACACCAGTCCACTAACACCCAGGTACCACTGACACACACCAGTACACTAACACCCGGGTACCACGGACACACACCAGTCCACTAACACCCAGGTACCACGGACACACACCAGTACACTAACACTCAGGTACCACGGACACACACCAGTACACTAACACCCAGGTACCACGGACACACACCAGTACACTAACACTCAGGTATCACGGACACACACCAGTGCACTAACTCCCAGGTACCACGGACACCCACCAGTACACTAACACCCAGGTACCACGGACACACACCAGTAAACTAACACCTAGGTACCACGGACACACAGCAGTACACTAACCCCCAGGTACCACGGACACACACCAGTACACTAACACCCACGTACCACGGACACACACCAATACACTAACACCCAGGTACCACGGACACACACCATTACACTAACCCCCAGGTACCAGGGACACACACCAGTACACTAACACCCACGTACCACGGACACACACCAGTACACTAACACCCACGTACCACGGACACACACCAGTACACTAACACCCACGTACCACGGACACACACCAATACACTAACACCCAGGTACCACGGACACACAACAGTACACTAACCCCCAGGTACCACGAACACACACCAGTACACTAACACCCACGTACCACGGACACACACCAATACACTAACACCCAGGTACCACGGACACACAACAGTACACTAACACCCACGTACCACGGACAACTGGTGTAAGGAAACACGTCTTTTATATTAAATCACTTAGTGTCCTTGTGGAATATGTATGAAATATTTTTAATAAGAACTTAGATATTATTATTATTATTATTATTATTATTATTATTATTATTATTATTATTATTATTATTATTATTATTATTATAAAAAGTGTGAGCTTAGTTGCACTGCATATACACTATCTGCAGATGTATATACACGGTATATATTTATTTATATATATATATATATATATATATATATATATATATATATATATATATATATATATATATATATATATATATATATATATATATATATATATATATATATATATATATATATATATATATATATATATATATATATATATATATATATATATATATATATATATATATATATATATGTATATATACAATAAGATCACAGTAAACAGATGATTTCAGAATATGCAAAACAACCACTCTGAAAGAATAGAGAAATTCCAAGCGCTTTCGTGACTACTCACATTATCAAGGAACTATGAAAGTAAAGCATCCAAGGAAGCTATATAAGGGGTCTGGCCAGCACCTCACTATCAGATCCCACAACGGTTAAACACCTGACGCGCGCTGACCCAACTTGGATAGGTCCTTTGCACAACTCACCCCACAAACTATTCTACCCAAGAAAATTTAAAAATTATTTGTCCAGTGTATTATTAAATTCTTCCCAAATTCTATTAATTATAAATGGATCTAATTTATATAAACCAAAGGAAATATTCATATTATTGCCAAAACTGTTTTTTATGAAACAAGATTCAATTATATTCCTGTCGACCATGGACTTGCTTGATACTACTTTCTCAACTTTTTGAAAATCAATTGGATGGTTAAAATCTCTTACATGAATAAACAGAGCATTGGAATCTTGTCCAGTTCTAATGCTATATTTATGTTGTTTTAATCTTAGTTCGAGATTTCTACCAGTTTGACCGTAATAAACTTTATCGCAAATTTTACGAGGAATCTTATAGACACATCCATCAGCATTTTGGGGGGAATTCTTTATCAAAAGCTTTTTTACTGTATCAAGATTTTTGAATACAACTTTAATATTAAAAGTCTTAAGAAGAGAAGGCATATCAACCAAGTTTTCATGGTAAGGGAGAACCAACATATTTTTAGTTGAATAAGGCTGGTTGTCCCTTTTTTGGATTGTAAAAAGTATTTCTAGCAACTTTAAAAGATTTATCAATTACATTTCTTGGGTATTTTAAATCATTACCTATTTCATAAATTTTGGATATTTCCTCATCTATGAACTCAGGACTACAAATTCGTAAAGCTCTCAAAAACATTGATGAGAAAACAGACAGTTTGACTCTATCTTGATGCGAGGAATAATAGTGGACATAGGAACAGTTATTTGTAGGTTTTCTGTAAATTTTAAATTTGAATTCATTATTACCCTTAATAATTAAAACATCTAGAAAAGGCAATGAGTTATTTTCTTCAAACTCAACAGTAAAGTTTATAGAATGGGCTAAGCTATTTAATTTTCCAAGAAATGGTGTATATCTACATTTTTGGGCATAAGACACAAAATATCATCAACATATCTGAACCATTTAGCTCTATTAGGGAGGATTGTGTTAAGCAACCTTGTTTCAAAAAATTCCATGTATAGGTTACTAAGAACAGGTGAAAGAGGATTTCCCATTGCCATACCAAACTTCTGAGTGTAAAACTTATCATTAAATACAAATTTTGCATCAACAATGTAAAGTTTAATAAGTTTAATGATAGTAGGAACTGGCAATGGTAAATCATGGTTAACGAGTTCTTCAGATAAGAAACTTAATAAATCATCAACAGGAACTTTCGTAAACAAGGAAGTAACATCAAAACTAACCATGTTAAAATCATTTAAGTCAGTCAAGGAGCTTAATTTATCAACAAAGTCTATGTTGTTTTTAACATTAAAGTTAGAAATTTTGCCAACAATACGGCTCAAAATATCAACAAGCCATTTGAATAATTTATATGAAACTGACCCTATGGAGCTAATAATTGGTCTGACTGGATTCCCTGGTTTGTGTGTTTTTATTAGTCCATACATGAAAGGCAAAGATGAATTAGTCAAACAATTTACTTCCACTAATCCATCTTTGCCTTACATGTATGGACTAATAAAAACACACAAACCAGGGAATCCAGTCAGACCAATTATTAGCTCCATAGAGTCAGTTTCATATAAATTATCCAAATGGCTTGTTGATATTTTGAGCCCTATTGTTGGCAAAATTTCTAACTTTAATGTTAAAAACAACATAGACTTGGTTGATAAATTAAGCTCCTTGACTGACTTAAATGATTTTAACATGGTTAGTTTTGATGTTACTTCCTTGTTTACGAAAGTTCCTGTTGATGATTTATTAAGTTTCTTATCTGAAGAACTCGTTAACTATGATTTACCATTGCCAGTTCCTACTATCATTAAACTTATTAAACTTTGCATTGTTGATGCAAAATTTGTATTTAATGATAAGTTTTACACTCAGAAGTTTGGTATGGCAATGGGAAATCCTCTTTCACCTGTTCTTAGTAACCTATACATGGAATTTTTTGAAACAAGGTTGCTTAACACAATCCTCCCTAATAGAGCTAAATGGTTCAGATATGTTGATGATATTTTGTGTCTTATGCCCAAAAATGTAGATATACACCATTTCTTGGAAAATTAAATAGCTTAGCCCATTCTATAAACTTTACTGTTGAGTTTGAAGAAAATAACTCATTGCCTTTTCTAGATGTTTTAATTATTAAGGGTAATAATGAATTCAAATTTAAAATTTACAGAAAACCTACAAATAACTGTTCCTATGTCCACTATTATTCCTCGCATCAAGATAGAGTCAAACTGTCTGTTTTCTCATCAATATTTTTGAGAGCTTTACGAATTTGTAGTCCTGAGTTCATAGATGAGGAAATATCCAAAATTTATGAAATAGGTAATGATTTAAAATACCCAAGAAATGTAATACATAAATCTTTTAATGTTGCTAGAAATACTTTTTACAATCCAAAAAGGGACAACCAACCTTATTCAACTAAAAATATGTTGATTCTCCCTTACCATGAAAACTTGGTTGATATGCCTTCTCTTCTTAAGACTTTTAATATTAAAGTTGTATTCAAAAATCTTGATACAGTAAAAAAAACTTTTGATAAAGACTTCCCCCCAAAATGCTGATGGATGTGTCTATAAGATTCCTTGTAAAATTTGCGATAAAGTTTATTACGGTCAAACTGGTAAAAATCTCAAACTAAGATTAAAACAACATAAATATAGCATTAGAACTGGACAAGATTCCAATGCTCTATTTATTCACCTGGAGTTTACCTGGAGAGAGTTCCGGGGGTCAACGTCCCCGCGGCCCGGTCTGTGACCAGGCCTCCTGGTGGATCAGAGCCTGATCAACCAGGCTGTTGCTGCTGGCTGCACGCAAACCAACGTACGAGCCACAGCCCGGCTGATCAGGAACTGACTTCAGGTGCTTGTCCAGTGCCAGCTTGAAGACTGCCAGGGGTCTGTTGGTAATCCCCCTTATGTGTGCTGGGAGGCAGTTGAACAGTCTCGGGCCCCTGACACTTATTGTATGGTCTCTTAACGTGCTAGTGACACCCCTGCTTTTCACTGGGGGATGGTGCATCGTCTGCCAAGTCTTTTGCTTTCGTAGTGAGTGATTTTCGTGTGCAAGTTCGGTACTAGTCCCTCTAGGATTTTCCAGGTGTATATAATCATGCATCTCTCCCTCCTGCGTTCCAGGGAATACAGGTTTAGGAACCTCAAGCGCTCACAATAATTGAGGTGTTTTATCTCCGTTATGCGCGCCGTGAAAGTTCTCTGTACATTTTCTAGGTCGGCAATTTCACCTGCCCTGAAAGGTGCTGTTAGTGTGCAGCAATATTCCAGCCTAGATAGAACAAGTGACCTGAAGAGTGTCATCATGGGCTTGCCCTCCCTAGTTTTGAAGGTTCTCATTATCCATCCTGTCATTTTTTTAGCAGATGCGATTGATACAATGTTATGGTCCTTGAAGGTGAGATCCTCCGACATGATCACTCCCAGGTCTTTGACGTTGGTGTTTCGCTCTATTTTGTGGCCAGAATTTGTTTTGTACTCTGATGAAGATTTACTTTCCTCATGTTTACCATATCTGAGTAATTGAAATTTCTCATCGTTGAACTTCATATTGTTTTCTGCAGCCCACTGAAAGATTTGGTTGATGTCCGCCTGGAGCTTTACAGTGTCTGCAATGGAAGACACTGTCATGCAGATTCGGGTGTCATCTGCAAAGGAACACACGGTGCTGTGGCTGACATCCTTGTCTATGTCGGATACGAGGATGAGGAACAAGATGGGAGCGAGTACTGTGCCTTGTGGAACAGAGCTTTTCACCGTAGCTGCCTCGGACTTTACTCTGTTGACGACTACTCTCTGTGTTCTGTTAGTGAGGAAATTATAGATCCATCGACCGACTTTTCCTGTTATTCCTTTAGCACGCATTTTGTGCGCTATTACGCCATGGTCACACTTGTCGAAGGCTTTTGCAAAGTCTGTATATATTACATCTGCATTCTTTTTGTCTTCTAGTGCATTTAGGACCTTGTCGTAGTGATACAATAGTTGAGACAGACAGGAGCGACCTGTTCTAAACCCATGTTGCCCTGGGTTGTGTAACTGTTGGGTTTCTAGATGGGTGGTGATCTTGCTTCTTAGGACCCTTTCAAAGATTTTTATGATATGGGATGTTAGTGCTATTGGTCTGTAGTTCTTTGCTGTTGCTTTACTGCCCCCTTTGTGGAGTGGGGCTATGTCTGTTGTTTTTAGTAACTGTGGGACGACCCCCGTGTCCATGCTCCCTCTCCAAAGAATGGAAAAGGCTCGTGATAGGGGCTTCTTGCAGTTCTTGATGAACACAGAGTTCCATGAGTCTGGCCCTGGGGCAGAGTGCATGGGCATGTCATTTATCGCCTGTTCGAAGTCATTTGGCGTCAGGATAACATCGGATAGGCTTGTGTTAATCAAATTTTGTGGCTCTCTCATAAAAAATTCATTTTGATCTTCGACTCTCAGTCTGGTTAGCGGCTTGCTAAAAACTGAGTCATATTGGGACTTGAGTAGCTCACTCATTTCCTTGCTGTCATCTGTGTAGGACCCATCTTGTTTAAGTAGGGGCCCAATACTGGATTTTAACCATCCAATTGATTTTCACTAAGTTGAGAAAGTAGTATCAAGCAAGTCCATGGTCGACAGGAATATAATTGAATCTTGTTTCATAAAAAGCAGTTTTGACAATAATATGAATATTTCCTTTGGTTTATATAAATTAGATCCATTTATAATTAATAGAATTTGGGAAGAATTTAATAATACACTGGACAATTAATAATTTTTAAATTTTCTTGGGTAGAATAGTTTGTGGGTGAGTTATGCAAAGGACCTATCCAAGTTGGGTCGGCGCGCGTCAGGTGTTTAACCGTTGTGGGATCTGATAGTGAGGTGCTGGCCAGACCCCTTATATAGCTTCCTTGGATGCTTTACTTTCATAGTTCCTTGATAATGTGAGTAGTCACGAAAGCGCTTGGAATTTCTCTATTCTTTCAGAGTGGTTGTTTTGCATATGTATATATACATATATATATATATATATATATATATATATATATATATATATATATATATATATATATATATATATATATATATATATATATATATATATATATATATATATATATATATATATATATATAGATAGATAGATAGATAGATAGATAGATAGATAGATATATATGTGTGTGTGTGTGCGTACTCACCTATTTGTGGTTGCAAGGGTCGAGTCTTAGCTCCTGGCCCCGCCTCTTCACCGGTTGCTACTGGGTCCTCTCTCTCCCCGCTCCATAAGCTTTATCAAACCTCTTCTTAATTAATTAAGACTGTGTATGGTTCCTGCCTCCACTACGTCATTTTCTAGGCTATTCCACTGCCTTACAACTCTATGACTGAAGAAATACTTCCTAATATGTCTCTGACTCATTTGTGTCTTCAACTTCCAGTTGTGGCCTCTTGTTTCTGTGTCCCCTCCCTGGAACATCCTGTCTTTGTCCACCTTGTCTATTCCACGCAGTATTTTATATGTCGTTTTCATGTCTCCCCTGACCCTCCTGTCCTCCAGTGTCGTCAGGCCGATTTCCCTTAATCTTTCTTCATAGGACATTCCCCTTAGCTCTGGAACTAACCTTGTCGCAAACCTTTGTACTTTCTTTATTTTCTTAACGTGCTTTATCAAGTGCGGGTTCCAAACAGGTGCTGCATACTCCAGTATGGGCCTGACATACACGGTGTACAGTGTCTTGAACGATTCCTTACTAAGGTATCGGAATGCTGTTCTCAGGTTTGCCAGGCGCCCATATGCTGCAGCAGTTATCTGATTGATGTGTGCTTCCGGAGACATGCTCGGTGTTATACTCACCCCAAGATCTTTCTCCTTGAGTGAGGTTTGCAGTCTTTGACCACCTAGCCTATACTCTGTCTGTGGTCTTCTGTGCCCTTCCCCTATCTTCATGACTTTGCATTTGGCAGGATTAAATTCGAGAAGCCATTTGCTGGACCAGGTGTCCAGTCTGTCCAGGACTCTTTGAAGTCCTGCCAGGTCCTCATCTGATTTCATTCTCCTCATTAACTTCACATCATCTGCAAACAGGGACACTTCTGAGTCTAACCCTTCCATCATGTCGTTCACATATATCAAAAATAGCACTGGTCCTAGGACCGACCCCTGTGGGACCCCGCTCGTCACAGGTGCCCACTGTGATACATCATTACGTACCATGACTCGTTGTTGCCTCCCTGTCAGGTATTCTCTGATCCATTGCAGTGCCCTTCCTGATATATGCGCCTGATGCTCTAGCTTCTGCACTAATCTCTTGTGAGGAACTGTGTCAAAGGCCTTCTTGCAGTCCAAGAAGATGCAATCAACCCACCCCTGTGTGTGCGTGTGTGGATATAATGAAGATATTACCAAAAAAATTATAACATTTAATGCAATGATGTTTAATATAATGATGACTAGTCTACCCCAGTATCCTGAGATTGTTTGGTCTACCCCAGCATCTTGAGATTGTTTGGTCTACCTCAGAATCCTGAGGCTGTTTGGTCTTCCCCATTGTGGCATACAAAGAGTACGTAACCTTTATTCGGCGCATGTACACACCCTCATTTACAGCGAACCAGAAGACTGAGGGTTGACGATGGGGCCCCGTCGTTCAACTAGTAACCAGGTTCCAGCCAATAAGAAGATGGTTTTGGCAATCGAAGAGGTTATGTGGGTACCACTCTCATGTCTGCCCTTGTCATTCCCATTCTAGAGCTGGTTGAAGCACGGTCTGCTCTCTAGTGGCTTCTATTCTGCCTTGCTTACCGTGGAGTGCACTAATACCTATTGCTGTACATAGTGTATATAGTGTACACACTTCTGTTCTAAATTGGTGAAGGATAATATAAGTCAAAAGTTTTCTGCTGAGTTTATTTTACTCCCTTTACACCCAGGATAACAGGCCATTTGGACTCCTGGGTTGTAATACCCAGCATCCTGAGAATAATGACACAATACATTAATGCTTCACACGGGATGGGAAAATTCTAGTTAGGAAAACAAATGTAGGTCAACTGTACACAATCACGAACGAGAATGATCTATCACGATTTCTCAGGGATACTAATCTTACAGAGAATAACTAAGCAAAGTCCAACTTAAAAGCCTACGTAGTGTAGTGTATGTTTTGCTCCATTATTGTTCAAATTTCATTGTACAATCTCTTAGTAATTAAATAATCAACTACCTCATTATGTGATTTTACTAGTAAGCATAAGTTACCTTATGTAATTTTTTTATTTACTATTGTTTGCTTAAATATTAGCTGAATTGATACTTTCTCTGTCCATATTACTACCTCATACTTCTTTAAATACTATTAATTGATATTACTTACTAAAATTAATAATTAAATACCATTTTTACTATCAGTATAATTTACTCTTAACATTTTTGACATCATTTAATTACCATTACTTGTCTAATTACCATAACCAGTTTTAATACCACATTTACTATCTTAGACTACTCTTAAATACCTTGTACTGTCAAATAACTTCTAGTATAACTACCAGTCCAATATTGAATCCAAATAACTCTTCTTAAAATTTAATACTTAAAATAAACATTACTTTTTCACTTTTTTTTTCTTTTTTTTTTGCTAATTAATCTTTTTTGTAATCATTATTACTTACTAAATTTTTTTTTAAACACCATATTTACTACCAGTCAATTTTATTTTTGTACATTAATCATTATTTTATACTTTTTCTTAACCTTTTGTTGCCAAACTTTCAAGTTTGTATATTCAACTCCAACCTTAATATTATCCTTTGTACCTGTGTACCTGTGTACCTGTGTACCTTTGTACCTGTGTACCTGTGTACCTTTGTACCTGTGTACCTTTGTACCTGTGTACCTTTGTACCTGTGTACCTGTGTACCTTTGTACCTGTGTACCTTTGTACCTGTGTACCTTTGTACCTGTGTACCTTTGTACCTGTGTACCTGTGTACCTTTGTACCTGTGTACCTTTGTACCTGTGTACATTTGTACCTGTGTACCTTTGTACCTGTGTACCTGTGTACCTGTGTACCTGTGTACCTTTGTACCTGTGTACCTTTGTACCTGTGTACCTTTGTACCTGTGTACCTTTGTACCTGTGTACCTGTGTACCTGTGTACCTGTGTACCTTTGTACCTGTGTACCTTTGTACCTGTGTATATTTGTACCTGTGTACCTTTGTACCTGTGTACCTATGTACCTGTGTATCTTTGTACCTGTGTACCTTTGTACCTGTGTACCTTTGTACCTGTGTACCTTTGTACCTGTGTACCTGTGTACATGTGTACCTTTGTACCTGCGTACCTTTGTACCTGTGTACATGTGTACCTTTGTACCTGTGTACCTTTGTACCTCTGTACCTGTGTGCCTGTGTACCTGTGTACCTGTCGACCTGTGTACCTGTGTACCTGTGTACCTCTGTACCTCTGTACCTGTGTACCTGTCGACCTGTCGACCTGTGTACCTCTGTACCTGTGTACCTCTGTACCTGTGTACCTGTGTACCTGTCGACCTGTCGACCTGTCGACCTGTCGACCTGTGTACCTGTGTACCTCTGTACCTCTGTACCTGTGTACCTCTGTACCTGTGTACCTGTATACCTCTGTACATGTGTACCTGTCGACCTGTGTACCTGTGTACCTGTGTACATGTGTACCTGTGTACCTCTGTACCTGTGTACCTGTGTACCTGTGTACCTCTGTACCTCTGTATCTCTGTACCTGTGTACCTCTGTACCTGTGTACCTGTGTACCTGTGTACCTGTCTACCATCTTACTATCATATTATAACCAAGACATTGCCATTGTTATTTTTTACTTATTATTCTTTTGGTACTTTAATTTGTGAATTTTATTTTGTCAGTTTAAATCTAGTTATACTCTTGTTCTTGTTAACAACCTATACCAGACCCTAGTGCAATTGTTCTTGTTAACAACCTATATCAGACCCTAGTGCAATTGTTCTTGTTAACAACCTATATCAGACCCTAGTGCAATTGTTCTTGTTAACAACCTATATCAGACCCTAGTGCAATTGTTCTTGTTAACAACCTATATCAGACCCTAGTGAAATTGTTCTTGTTAACAACCTATATCAGACCCTAGTGCAATTGTTCTTGTTAACAACCTATATCAGACCCTAGTGCAATTGTTCTTGTTAACAACCTATATCAGACCCTAGTGAAATTGTTCTTGTTAACAACCTATACCAGACCCTAGTGTAATTGTTCTTGTTAACAACCTATACCAGACCCTAGTGCAATTGTTCTTGTTAACAACCTATATCAGACCCTAGTGCAATTGTTCTTGTTAACAACCTATATCAGACCCTAGTGCAATTGTTCTTGTTAACAACCTATACCAGACCCTAGTGCAATTGTTCTTGTTAACAACCTATATCAGACCCTAGTGCAATTGTTCTTGTTAACAGCCTATATCAGACCCTAGTGCAATTGTTCTTGTTAACAACCTATACCAGACCCTAGTGCAATTGTTCTTGTTAACAACCTATACCAGACCCTAGTGCAATTGTTCTTGTTAACAACCTATATCAGACCCTAGTGCAATTGTTCTTGTTAACAACCTATATCAGACCCTAGTGCAATTGCAAGTACCATTTTAATTTGTATTTTTATATTGTAAGTTTATACCTAGTTGTACTTAAGCTCATTCTAGCTCAATACATAGACAACACTAAATTCATTATGTTAGACCTTAGTGCAATTACAAGAGTGAGTCTGGTGCCATTTATAATTTTTTTTTTATAGTATTAGTTTATACCTAGTTGTACTTTTGCTCAATCTAGCACAACACATAGACAATATCAACTTCATTATGTTTATTAGTGACTATACTCTATATGACCAAAGTGCTTTAGCTATATACTTGTCTAAACTTCCCACCACTTCAGATATCAGCATTAGAACTCACCACATAATACAGGATATAAATAACCACAATTTAAACCTAAAAGATGAATGATCACGTTCACCCTGATCTAAACCTCCATAATCTAACACACAATCAAAACTTATTGGAAAGTAACTGCCTTTATTACACAGCATCACAAGCCAGCACTATCCTGAACACTGCTCAAAGTCTATCAGTTCTTAACTACAACATTAGATCCTTAAGCAAACACTATGATGACCTCCTGGCACTCCTTGAGTCACTAAAGACACCTTTCTCCTGCACTATTCTTACTGAGACCTGGCTTAAGTAGGACACAATAGATATCTACCCTCTACCAGGATACACAGCAATCCACAACTGCAGACCAAACCAAGTTGGGGGTGGTACTGCAATGTATTACTCTAACCAACTATCTTGTATTAGCACCACTTGCTTTAGTGATGAATATGGGGAATACATTTTTGCTAATTTTACTGTAAAAAACCTTAAGATGCTTATAACAATCGGTGCCATTTACCGGATACCACACACAAACATCCCAAACTTCAGTGAGAATCTAAAGGCACTAATAACAAACAGACAAATGAACAAGCACCACCTTCTCTTAGCTGGAGACTTCAACATCAACCTTGGCCTACCAGATGATCAGACTGTAACTGATTTCATCAACAATATGAACAACACACTTTTCATACCAACAATAACTAAACCAGCTGTATAGCCCTTGTGACTTAGCGCTTCTTTTTGATTATAATAATAATAATAATAATAATAATAATAATAATAATAATAATAATAATAATAATAATAATAATAATAATAATAATAATAATAATAATAATTAAACCAACCAGGCTGACTGAGACAAGTGCAACCATAATAGACCACATATGGACCAATATACTAGCCCCCCCTTAAATCAGGGATAATCACAGACAGCACTATTTACCACTACCTAACCTTCCTCTTAACAAACATTAGTAAGCCATCACTCGAATACAACAAAGTTTCATTTAGACTCCATGACGAGGCCTCAGTAAGGAATTTCACAGCAGACCTCTGGAAAATCCTAGAGGGACTAGTACCGAACTTGCACACGAAAATCACTCACTACGAAAGCAAAAGACTTGGCAGACGATGCACCATCCCCCCAATGAAAAGCAGGGGTGTCACTAGCACGTTAAGAGACCATACAATAAGTGTCAGGGGCCCGAGACTGTTCAACTGCCTCCCAGCATACATAAGGGGGATTACCAACAGACCCCTGGCAGTCTTCAAGCTGGCACTGGACAATCACCTAAAGTCAGTTCCTGATCAGCCGGGCTGTGGCTCGTACGTTGGTTTGCGTGCAGCCAGCAGCAACAGCCTGGTTGATCAGGGGCTGATCCACCAGGAGGCCTGGTCACAGACCGGGCCGCGGGGGCGTTGACCCCCGAAACTCTCTCCAGGTAAACTCCAGGTAAACTGTTGACTGGCCTACAGAATTCTCCAATGCCAATGGTACTGACGATTGGACAGACATTTTTCTTAACAAAATACTTAGACTATACAACCAACATTGTCCTATATAAACGAAACAGATCACGGATAAACGGCTTGGTTGCCCATGGCTAACCAACAGCATTCTGAAATCCATTGATAAGAAACACCAATATGAAAAGCAATATAGACAGGGCTTAATACACAAAGATATTCTTAAACACTATTCATTAGTTCTCACCAAAGTAATTAAGAAAGCCAAACAACTGTACTACTCCAGCAGATTCACTGACACAAGAGGAGATATAAAAAAGACCTGGAAAACACTTTCCCAGATTCTGGGGACCCACAAACTGAAAAAAATAAAACAAGAATATTGTCCTAACTAAACCTAATGAAACACCACTGCATCCCACTGACACAGCTAACAAGATAAACGACTTCTTCTCAAACATAGGATCTAATCTCGCCAGTAAAATCCCATGTACCAATGCCCGTGCTGGGGACTACCTAGATAGGAATTTCCCAAATTCCTTCTATCTTGTACCAACTGAGCCCACAGAAATCACCGCGATCTGGTGGCCTGGTGGTTAACGCTCTCGCTTCACACGACGAGGGCCTGGGTTCGATTCCCAGCCAGAGTAGAAACATTGGAAGTGTTTCTTTCCACCTGTTGTCTATGTTCCCCATCAGTAAAATGGGTACCTGGGTGTTAGTCGACTGGTGTGGGTCGCATCCTGGGACACTGACCTAAGGAGGCCTGGTCACAGACCGGGCCGCGGGGGCGTTGACCCCCGGAACTCTCTCCAGATAAACTCCAGATAAACTCCAGTCACTTAAAAATAACTCGGGGAATCTGTCTCACGTCCCACCATTATTGTACAAGCGAGCGGCCCATGTCCTTTCGCATGCTATTACATTACTTTTTAACAAGTCACTAGAAACTAGCACCTTCCCGAAGCTACTCAAGACAGCAAGGGTTACACCAATACATAAAGGTGGTGACCCTACAGATGTAAACAACTATAGGCCAATATCAAACTTACCATTGCTATCCAAAATCTTCGAGAAACTCGTGCACAGGAGACTATATTCTTTTATAATGTCACAAAACATACTCAACCCCTGCCAATTTGGATTCAGGAAAAATAAAAAAAACTAATGATGCAATTATAAAAATGCTAGATCTGCTTTACACAGCATTGGAAAATAAGGAATATCTGCTAGGAATTTTTATTGACCTAAGAAAAGCGTGTAAAGTAAAAGGACACAAGTGCAACTAATGTGTCCTTTTACTTTACATATTGTCGGTAATTCTACCAACTTTATTACTAAGAAAAGCGTTTGACACAGTTGACCACGGCATCCTACTCCACAAACTTGACCATTATGGTATAAGAGGCCATGCGCTTGTATATTATATTTCAAATCCTACCTTTCTAATAGGTATCAGTATGTCACCATTAAAGACACAGCCTCATCAATACAGCCACTTGATACTGGAGTGTCCTTGGACCCCTGCTCTTCCTCATTTACATCAATGATCTTCCAAACGTATCCCAACACCTGAGACCCATTCTCTTTGCTGACGACACGACTTATGTCATCTCCCACCCTAATCTTGCCACCTTCAATACCATTGTTAACGAGGAACTGCTCAAAATATCGACTTGGATGACAGCCAATAAACTTACACTTAACACTGACAAAACCTTCTATATTATGTTTGGTAGCAGAGCAGGTGTTGCGCAACTTAACATTAAGATCGACAACACTCTAATTGCCAGACATAATGTGGGCAAATTCCTTGGCCTATACCTCGACAACAACCTAAATTTCAGCACCCATATCCAACACATAACAAAAAAAGTATCCAAAATGGTGGGGATCCTCTCCAAGATACGAAACTACGTGCTGCAAACTGCCCTTCTTACACTATATCATTCACTTATATATCCATACCTCACCTATGCTATTTGTGCTTGGGGATCAACTGCAGCAACACACCTAAAGCCAATAATAACCCAACAAAAAGCCGCAGTGAGAATAATCACTAAATCCCATCCCTGGCAACACACCCCCCCACTCTTCATAGATCTAAACTTACTCCCTGTTCAGAACATCCACACTTACTACTGTGCAATCTATATCTACAGGACCTTAAATTCCATTATTAACCTTGACCTAAAACGCTTTCTTGATAGTTGTGACAGGATCCACAGGCATAACACCAGACACAAACATCTCTATGACATTCCCCGTGTCCAACTAAACCTTTACAAAAATTCAATGCATTTCAAATGACCTAAAATCTGGAACACCCTACCTGAAAACTCTCGAACTGCAGACACACTCATCACTTTCAAAACTAATGGAAATATAAAAGACCCCAATGGAAATAAGTCACTCTGTCTGATTCTTTTGGGTTATCCTAGGTTCTCTACACATGTGCTGCTATGTATGATAATTCTATGTAACTGTATTTGTGTATACCTGAATAAACTTACTTACTTACAGTTAGAAAACATCTTATCTCCCTGATACACCCCGACAACTAACTACATGATAACCACCTGGTGGTTCACAATTACACTCACCCATTGACTATAAACACAGAAATACTAATCTTAATCTTAAAATAATGAATCCTAACTAGTCATAAGTTTGCCTATGAAACTCCAATATAGACACTTTGTATTGTGTCAAAACAAAAGCATTCACATTGCTAAACTCACAAATTATGATGTAGTCACTTAGCCTTAATACCATAATCTATAAGGATTTAATGTTAAGAATTAATCTAAGTCTGCTCGAAATGCCTAGCCAGGCTAGGTGTCCTAGTGGCTCCCTCTGTAATTAGTATTTTATAACACGTAAACCACACAATATCCAAATCCTGTAAACCCCACATTGTAACCCTTACAGAGAATAAACTTGAATTGATTTGATTTGATTTGATCCAGAGATTGTTTGGTCCACGAA
The DNA here is from genome assembly GCF_038502225.1 of Cherax quadricarinatus. Classification (NCBI taxonomy): domain Eukaryota; kingdom Metazoa; phylum Arthropoda; class Malacostraca; order Decapoda; family Parastacidae; genus Cherax; species Cherax quadricarinatus. The sequence goes on from NC_091293.1 coordinate 79,400,975, forward strand.
ACCAAGATGTTGTAAGTGTGAGAGAAACTCTACTCTCACGAGTGTGATATCTTGTCTCATAAGAAAGTTGTCTTGAACATCTCTGGAGAACGTTAGGGTGTATTTTAAATTTCTGGTAACCCTAGCATAGCTGGGAACAGCCCCTATGTTAAATATATTAATCATTTGTTATTTGTTGTTATTATTTACATCAGAAATAAATCTTTCCCTTGCCAGGATTATGATGGAATTATTAATCTTTTCACCAACTCTGTTGAAGGTTACTACTCACCAAGACTCGTCAATGGAAGGCTGGGGATGCAAGTATAGACCTGTATGCAAGACCTGGTGAAGGTTACTGCTCATCAACACTCGTCAATGGAAGGCTGGGGGTGCAAGTATTGACCTGTATGCAAGACCTGGTGAAGGTTACTACTCACCAACACTCGTCAATGGAAGGCTGGGGATGCAAGTATAGACCTGTATGCAAGACCTGGTGAAGGTTACTGCTCATCAACACTCGTCAATGGAAGGCTGGGGGTGCAAGTATTGACCTGTATGCAAGACCTGGTGAAGGTTACTACTCACCAACACTCGTCAATGGAAGGCTGGGGATGCAAGTACAGTATTGACCTGTATGCAAGACCTGGTGAAGGTTACTACTCACCAACATACGTCAGTGGAAGGCTGGAATGACCTCCAGGTAACGTTGGTCGGATCAATAACCGTAGTGAATCTTGTTAAGGTTGCCAGGTGATTGTGAGGTGAACTGGTCACTACAACTCAGGTGGTCGTTCGTAACTACCACCTACAGGTGGTGGAAAGAGTGCCCGAGGACCAGGGTGGTCGTGTTGTACCAAGTTCAGGGGTTGACCTCAGCTAGTTAACCGAGGTGAAGTCAGCAAGTCATGTGTTGACCAGTAATAAGGTGATTTGCACACACACGTGCACAGTACTTGTGCACCAGCGCGTGTTACTGTCGTCCCAAGGAGGTGTACATTCAACCTTCCTGTGACAAGGAGACTGATTGGAGTGCACCACGCCCTTAAGGACAGTCACCAGAGGCTAAACACAGCCTCTTAACGTAGACAAGTGCTGTGTACGGAATGTTGGAGATCATGTATGTGTGTGTGGTGAAGATAGTCACTGGTGTGTACAAAGAGTTGTAGATCATGTATGTGTATAGTGGAAACAGCCAGTGGTGTGTGTACGTCTGGAAGAGGAATACACAGTAACTTTCCGCTCACTAACACTCGCTACCAAATTTCACACGCTCCGTATTTTTCCACTCCCACTAAGCTTCCGAAATACACTCAATAAAACCATTTTCATCTCAGTTTAAATGTAATGAAAATGATTTCATCATTTTATAGTTTAAAATAAAACACTTTTAATCACTTAAAACGAAAGTGTTGTTTTTCACTGGTAGATGTACTGAGTGAAGCACCAGTGGTGACTGGAGTGACGGTGCACACTGAGGGAATACTGCCAGTGGTGTAGGAGAGAGATACCGGCACTCTGAGCTCTACCATAGAGTGCCACCCTCCTTCACCGCCTGCTGCAGCTATACTGCTGCCAGCAACCACTGCTGCCTACTGCCACCACACACACGGCACTGTCTGCTGTCACCACACACACTGCACTGTCTGCTGTCACCACACACACGGCACTGTCTGCTGTCACCACACACACGGCACTGTCTGCTGTCACCACACTCACGGCACTGTCTGCTGTCACCACACACACGGCACTGTCTGCTGTCACCACACACACGGCACTGTCTGCTGTCACCACACTCACGGCACTGTCTGCTGTCACCACACACACTGCACTGTCTGCTGTCACCACACTCGCGGCACTGTCTGCTGTCACCACACTCACGGCACTGTCTGCTGTCACCACACTCACGACACTGTCTGCTGTCACCACACACACTGCACTGTCTGCTGCCACCACACACACTGCACTGTCTGCTGTCACCACACACACGGCACTGTCTGCTGTCACCACACTCACGGCACTGTCTGCTGTCACCACACTCACGGCACTGTCTGCTGTCACCACACTCACGGCACTGTCTGCTGTCACCACACTCACGGCACTGTCTGCTGTCACCACACTCACGGCACTGTCTGCTGTCACCACACACACGGCACTGTCTGCTGTCACCACACTCACGGCACTGTCTGCTGTCACCACACACACTGCACTGTCTGCTGTCACCACACTCACGGCACTGTCTGCTGTCACCACACTCACGGCACTGTCTGCTGTCACCACACTCACGGCACTGTCTGCTGTCACCACACTCACGGCACTGTCTGCTGTCACCACACACACGGCACTGTCTGCTGTCACCACACTCACGGCACTGTCTGCTGTCACCACACACACGGCACTGTCTGCTGTCACCACACTCACGGCACTGTCTGCTGTCACCACACTCACGGCACTGTCTGCTGTCACCACACTCACGGCACTGTCTGCTGCCACCACACACGGCACTGTCTGCTGTCACCACACTCACGGCACTGTCTGCTGCCACCACACACACATCACTGTCTGCTGCCACCACACGCACAATAATGTCTGCTGCCACCACACACACGGCACTGTCTGCTGCCACCACACACACGGCACTGTCTGCTGCCACCACACACACAGCACTGTCTGCTGCCACCACACACACGGCACTGTCTGCTGCCACCACACACACGGCACTGTCTGCTGCCACCACACACACGGCACTGTCTGCTGCCACCACACTCACGGCACTGTCTGCTGCCACCACACACACGGCACTGTCTGCTACCACCACACACACGGCACTGTCTGCTGCCACCACACACACACCACTGTCTGCTGCCACCACACGCACAACACAGTCTGCTGCCACCACACACACGGCACTGTCTGCTGGAACCATACACACGGCACTGTCTGCTGCCACCACACACACAGCACTGTCTGCTGCCACCACACACACAGCACTGTCTGCTGCAACCATACACACGGCACTGTCTGCTGCCACCACACACACAGCACTGTCTGCTGCAACCATACACACGGCACTGTCTGCTGCCACCACACACACAGCACTGTCTGCTGCCACCACACGCACGGCACTGTCTGCTGCCACCACTCTCACGGCACTGTCTGCTGCAACCACACACAGAGCACTGTCTGCTGCCACCACACGCACAACACAGTCTGCTGCCACCACACTCACGGCACTGTCTGCTGCCACCACACACACGGCACTGTCTGCTGCCACCACACACACGGCACTGTTTGCTGCCACCACACACACGGCACTGTCTGCTGCAACCATACACACGGCACTGCCTGCTGTCACCACACACACGGCACTGTCTGCTGCCACTACATACACAACATCTGATAACAGATGCCGTCTTTCCAACGTGGTATCAGATCCTGAAGAAAGACAGAGGGAACAGAGGGAGTGGAGGAGTGGCACTGCTGATCAAAAACCGAAGAGATTTTGATGAGCTTGAGAGAAGAGACAGAGAAGAAGCAAGAGATTACATAGTACTAACGCTTCAGTCTGGAGGTCCCAAGGTGGTAATTGCAGTGATGGATAACCCACCACAGAACAGCAGGAGGCCAAGGCAAGAATATGATAAGAGTAATAGAGCGATGGTTGACACACTGGCTGAGGTGGCCAGAAGGGCTCATGCAAGCAGGGCAAAGCTACTGATCACAGGTGACTTCAACCACAACGAAATTGATTGGAAGAACTTGGAGCCACATGGGTGCCAAGAAACGTGGAGGGCTAAGATGATAGAGGTGGTACTGGAAAACCTCATGTACCAACATGTAAGAGAGAGAGAGAGAGAGAGAAGAGGATGAACCAGCAGGACTGGACCTAGTATTCACCTTGAGTAGTGCAGATATTGAGGACATCACATATGAAAGACCCCTGGGGGGTCAGTGATCATGTGGTTTTAAGCTTTGAATACATAGTAGAGTTACAAGTGGAGGGGGAAGCAGGAAGGGCCAAACAAATGAAACCAAAGTACAAGAAAGGGGACTACACAAGCATGAAGAACTTCCTTAATGGGGTTCAGTGGGACAGAGACCTGATAGGGAAATCAGTAAACGAGATGATGGAATATGTGTCAACAATATGCAAGGAAGCTGAGGAGAGGTTTGTACCCAAGGGTAACAGGAATAAGGAAAAAGCCAGGATGAGCCCCTGGTTCACCCTAAAGTGCAGGAAGGCCAAAACCAAGTGTGCTAGGGAATGGAAGAAGTATAGAAGGAAAAGGACCCAGGAGAATAAGGAGACCAGTCGTAGAGCCAGAAATGAATATGCACAGGTAAGACAGGAGGCCCAAAGGCAATATGAGAATGACATAGCAGCGAAAGCCAAGTCTGACCCAAAGCTGTTGTACAGCCACATCAGGAGGAAAACAACAGTCAAGGACCAGGTAATCAGGCTAAGGAAGGAAGGAGGGGAGGTCACAAACAACGACTGCGAAGTATGTGAGGAACTCAACATGAGATTCAAAGAAGTGTTCACATAGGAGACAGAAGGGCCAGAAAGACAGGGAGGTGAGGTACACCATCAAGTGTTGGACACAATACATACAATCGAGGAAGAAGTAAAGGCTGTTAAGCGAGCTAGATACCTCAAAGGCGATAGGGCCGGATAACATCTCTCCATGGGTCCTGAAAGAGGGAGCAGAGGCGCTTTGTGTACCACTAACAACTATCTTCAACACATCTATTGAAACAGGACGACTACCTGAAGTATGGAAGACAGCAAATGTAGTCCCAGCTTTTAAAAAACAGGGACAGACACGAAGCATTAAACTACAGACCAGTGTCACTGACGTGTATAGTAAGATAAGATAAGATAAGATAAGATTTCGTTCGGATTTTTAACCCCGGATGGTTAGCCACCCAGGATAACCCAAGAAAGTCAGTGCGTCATCGAGGACTGTCTAACTTATTTCCATTGGGGTCCTTAATCTTGTCCACCAGGATGCGACCCACACCAGTCGACTAACACCCAGGTACCTATTTGCTGCTAGGTGAACAGGACAACAGGTGTAAGGAAACGTGTCGAAATGTTTCCACCCGCCGGGAATCGAACCCGGGCCCTCCGTGTGTGAAGCGGGAGCTTTAGCCACCAGGCCACCGGGCCAGGTCATGGAGAAAATTATCAGGAGAACAGTGGTGGAGTACCTGGATAGGAATGAGCTTATCAACAACAGCCAGTACGGTTTCAGGGACGGAAAATCCTGTATCACAAACCTACTGGAGTTCTGTGACAGGGTGACGGCAGTAAGACAAGAGAGAGAGAGGTGGGTAGATAGCATTTTCTTGTACTGTAAGAAGGCGTTTGACACAGATCCACACAAGAGATTAATGCAGAAGCTGGAGGACCAGGCATGGATAACAGGGAATGCACTGCAATGGATCAGGGAATACCTGAAAGGAAGACAGCAGGTACGTGAGTCATGGAACTTGGCGAGGTGTCAGAGTGGGCGCCTGTAACGAGCGAGGTGCCACAGGGATCAGTCCTAGGACCGGTGCTGTTTCTGGTATTTGTGAAAGACATGACGGAAGGAATAGAATCCGAAGTGTCCCTGTTTGCAGATGATGTGAAGATGATGAGAAGAATTCAGTCAGACAAGGACCAGGCAGAATTACAGAGGGATCTGGACAGACTGTAGGCCTGGTTCACAGCAACTGGCTCCTGGAGTTCAACCCCACCAAATGCATGAAGATTGGGGAAGGGCACGGAAGACCACAGACGGAGCACAGTCTAGGGGGCCAGATCCTACAAACCTCACTCAAGGAAAAGAATCTTGGTGTATGTGTATAACACCGAGCACATCTCCTGAGGTGCACATCAACCAAATAATTGCTGCAGCATACTGGCACCTGGCAAAAGTAAGAACAGAATTCGACATCTAAATAAGGAGTCATTCAGGACCCTGTACACTGTGTACATTAGGCCCATACTGGAATATGCAGCGCCAGTTTGGAACCTTCACCTAGCCAAGCATGTGCAAAGGTTTGCAACAAGACTAGTCCCGGAGCTAAGGGATATGTCCTACGAGGAACGGTTAAGGAATATCGACCTGACGACACTGGAAGACAGGAGAGATAGGATAACGACATATGAAATACTGAGAGGTATAGACAAGGTGGGCAGGGACAGGATATTCCAGAGATGGGACACAGCAACAAGGGGTCACAGTTGGAAGCTGAAGACTCAGATGAACCACAGGGATGTTAGGAAGTATTTCTTTAGTCACAGAGTTGTCAGGAAGTAGAATAGCCTGGGTAGTGATGTAGTGGAGGCAGGATCCATACATAGCTTTAAGAACAGGTATAATAAAGCTCACGGAGCGGGAAGAGTGACCGGGTAGCGGCCAGTTGAAGAGGCGGGGCCAGGAGCTGTGAATCGACCCCCGCAACCACAACTAGGTGAGTACAACTAGGTGAGTACTGTCTGCTGCCACCACACACGGCATTGTCTGCTCCCACCACACACACAACACTGTCTGCTGCCACCACACACAGCACTGTCTGCTGCCACCACACACAACACTGTCTGCTGCCACCACACACACAACACTGTCTGCTGCCACCACACACAGCACTGTCTGCTGCCACCACACACAGCACTGTCTGCTGCCACCACACACACAACACTGTCTACTGCCACCACACACGGCACTGTCTGCTGCCACCACACACAAGACACTGTCTGCTGCCACCACACACGGCCCTGTCTGCTGCCACCACACACACTGCACTGTCTGTTGCCACTACACACACAACACTGTCTACTGCCACCACACACGGCACTGTCTGCTGCCACCACACACGGCCCTGTCTGTTGCCACTACACACACAACACTGTCTGCTGCCACCACACACAAAACACTGTCTGCTGCCACCACACACGGCACTGTCTGCTGCCACCACACACACTGCACTGTCTGCTGCCACCACACACAAGACACTGTTTGCTACCACCACACACGGCACTGTCTGCTGCCACCACACACACTGCACTGTCTGTTGCCACTACACACAAGACACTGTCTGCTACCACCACACACGGCACTGTCTGCTGCCACCACACACACTGCACTGTCTGTTGCCACTACACACACGGCACTGTCTGCTGCCACCACGACCGCCACACAACAAAGTCTGCTGTAGGCATGGAATATCTAGAAAAACAGGTAAGACTTGCAGTTCTTACCATCAAAAAACTACCTCGACCAGAGGAGAATGCAATTCTCCTGCCAATAAAATCATTCATTCTCAGATGTGTTATTCGTCAGTCCATCAAAGACAATATTGAAACACATACTCTCATCAACACCATTTAAAGGGGACCAGAAGGTACGGATCCCACAAACTTTCGGAAACATACCATGGTATACCTGGAGTATACCTGGAGAGGGTTTCGGGGGTCAACGCCTCCGTGGCCCTCATGGTGGTCAGGGCCTGATCAACCAGGCTGTTACTGTTGGCCGCATGCAACCCGATGTACGAACCACAGCCTGGTTGGTCAGGTACTGACTTTAAGTGCCTGTCCAGTGCCTCCTTGAAGACAGCCAGGGGTCTATTGGTAATTCCCCTTATGTATGCTGGGAGGCAGTTGAACAATCTTGGGCCCCTGACACTTACTGTGTTGTCCCTTAGTGTACTCGTGGCGCCCCTGCTTTTCCAAGAGGGATTAGTTTGGTACTAATCCCTCTAGGATTTTCCATGTGTATATTTTCATGTATCTCTCCCGCCTGCGTTCTAGGGAGTACAGGGGGTACCGTTCCCAGTAACTGAGGTGTTTTATCTCCGTTATGCGCGCCGTGAAAGTCCTCTGTACATTTTCTAGGTTAGCAATTTCACCTGCCTTGAAAGGTGGTGTTAGTGTGCAGCAATATTCCAGCCTAGATAGAACAAGTGACCTGAAGAGTGTCATCATGGGACTGGCGTCCCTAATTTTGAAGGTTCTCATTATCCATCCTGTCATTTTTCTAGCAGATACGATTGATACAATGTTATGGTCTTTGAAAGTGAGATCCTCTGACATGATCACTCCCAGGTCTTTTATTTAAGTTTTTCGCTCGATTTTGTGGTTAGAAATTGTTTTATACTCCGATTTAGTTTTAATTTCCTCACGTTTTCCATATCGGAGTTATTGAAATTTCTCATCATTGAACTTCATATTGCTTTCTGCGGCCCATTTAAAGATTTAGTTGATGTCCGCCTGGAGTCTTGCAGTGTCTTCAGTGGAGGACACTGTCATGCAAATTCGGGTGTCATCTGCGAAGGAAGACACGGTGCTGTGGCTTACATTCTTGTCTATGTCAGATATGAAGATGAAAAACAGGATGGGAGTGAGTATTGTGTCTTCTATAGCAGAGCTTTTCATAGTAGCCGCCTGAGAATTTACTCTGTTGAGATTGTTCTGTGGAGATATAATGGTTGAAGATAAACACACTGCTGCCTGCAGCTTTGAAGGAGGACATTGTACGTCGACACTGTGAGACCAAACATAAAACAAACTATTCCCAGTTCACAGAAACACAGCGTTCGGAAAAATCTGAATCGATGCAACGCAGGTTGCTTTCCCAACAAGACTTTTTAACGCAGAAGCGAGCTGAAAATAAAGCCAGTCACAAAGTAACTAATGTGTTAGCTAAAAGAAGAAAGCCATTCACGGATGGAGATCTGATCAAAGAGTGTATGATGGAAGCAGTGGGAGAGTTATGCCCAGAAAAGGCAAATCTGCTCAAAATCCTCAGTCTTGAGCCAAATATTGTTAGAGGAAGTAATATGTTTTATCAAATTGCTCACAACAAGAAATTTTCATTTTTTTTTTCTCTCACCCTTGATGAATCAAATGATGTGAGAGTGACACATCACATCCGTTTCAAAATGGGTACCTGGGTGCTAGTGGAGTGGTGTGGGTCGCATCCTGGGACAAAACTGACCTAATTTGCCCGAAATGCTGAGCATAACAAGCAGCTTTCTATATAGTAGTATGTCATTGATGTCAGCTAGACCTATATACCTTGTACATGCACTTGTAGTAAATAAAGATATTATTATTATATTATTATTAATATATAGCGTGCACAGCACAAGAATCGGAGAAGACATCTTCAAAGAATTGCAAAAAGAGAAAACTGTATTGGAATGTAACTTGGAGTGGAATAAACTGCGTGACAAATGAAGGAGGAAAGAACATGTCTAAAGTGAAGAAAGGTTTGGATGAACAAATCACAAAAGCTTGTGACGATGATGGATTCTCAAAGCCCAGGTTTCTGCATTGTGTTATCCATGGGCAGCATTGTGTGGAAAATATGTGGATATGTCTTGTGTTCTGAAACCTGCTGTTTCATCAGTGAATTCCACTCCATCTCACGGGCTTAATCATCACCAGTTTTGTGGTTCTGAGTCCATTGACTGGCCTTATTATACAGCATTTTGATGGCTTAGTTGTGGAAAGGTTCTATCACAGTTCTCTGAGCTAGGAAATGAAATTGATTTATTTCTCACAGACAAAAATGGAGCTGACCCACTTTTATCAAACGCTATATGGCTTAAGAAATTGGCAATTTTTTGCAGATGTGAAAAGTCATATGAATCAATTGAATCTGAAGTTGCAAGGTGAAACAAATTTGATTTGTGATCTATTCACACATGTCAAGGCATTCAGGGCGAAATTGATGCTATTTGAAGGACAGGTGAAAGTCAGTTTCAGATGGAAATCATTGATCTTCAGTTTACCTGGAGTTTACCTGGAGAGATTTCCTGGGGTCAACGCCCCCGCGGCCCGGTCTGTGACCAGGCCTCCTGGTGGATCAGAGCCGGATCAACGAGGCTGTTACTGCTGGCTGCACGCAAACCAACGTACGAGCCACAGCCCGGCTGGTCAGGAACCGACTTTAGGTGCTTGTCCAGTGCCAGCTTGAAGACTGCCAGGGGTCTGTTGGTAATCCCCCTTATGTGTGCTGGGAGGCAGTTGAACAGTCTCGGGCCCCTGACACTTATTGTATGGTCTCTTAACGTGCTAGTCAGATGACATGATGAAAGAAAAGTATAAAGAAAGAAATCTAGTCTGACAGGCAGATCTGACCTAACAACAGTCTGCCGGGTGGACTTCTGCTCTGCCTCTTGTTACCGCTGGCAGCCCGGAAAGTTCCGTTGAGAGTGCAACACCGATCGATTGCAAATGTTGCAGCAACCTTCTGAGAGAGCCAGTGTTGCTGATGACCTGGAACACTGCCAATGTTGCTGATGGCCTGGAACACTGTCAGTGTTGTTGTTGGCCTGGAACACTGTCAGTGTTGTTGTTGACCTGGAACATTGTCAGTGTTGTTGTTGACCTGGAACACTGTCAGTGTTGTTGTTGACCTGGAACACTGTCAGTGTTGTTGTTGACCTGGAACACTTCTAGTGTTGTTGTTGACCTGGAACACTGTCAGTGTTATTGTTGACCTGAAACACTGCCAGTGTTGTTGTTGACCCGGAGCACTGCCATTGTTGCTGATGACTTGTAACACTGCAAGTGTTGTTGACCTGGAACACTGCCAGTGTTGTTGTTGTTGACCTGGAGCACTGTCAGTGTTGCTGATGACCTGGAACACTGTCAGTGTTGTTGTTGACCTGTAGCACTGCCATTGTTGCTGATGACTTGTAACACTGTCAGTGGTGTTGTTGACCTGGAACACTGCCAGTGTTGTTGTTGACCCAGAACACTGCCAGTGTTGTTGTTGACCTGGAACACTGCCAGTGTTGTTGTTGACCTGGAACACTGTCAGTGTTGTTGTTGACCTGGAACACCCAGAACACTGCCAGTGTTGTTGTTGACCTGGAACACTGCCAGTGTTGTTGTTGACCTGGAACACTGTCAGTGTTGTTGTTGACCTGGAACACTGCCAGTGTTGTTGTTGACCTGGAACACTGTCAGTGTTGTTGTTGACCTAGAACACTGCCAGTGTTGTTGTTGACCTGGAACACTGCCAGTGTTGCTGATGACCTGGAACACTGTCAGAGTTGTTGACCTGGAACATTTCCAGTGTTATTGTTGACCTGGAACATTGCCAGTGTTGTAGTTGACCTGGAACACTGTCAGTGTTGCTGATGACCTGGAACACTGCCAGTGTTGCTAATGACCTGGAACACTGTCAGTGTTGTTGTTGACCTGGAACACTGCCAGTGTTGTTGTTGACCTGGAACACTGTCAGTGTTGTTGTTGACCTGGAACACTGCCAGTGTTGTTGACCTGGAACACTGCCAGTGTTGTTGACCTGGAACACTGCCAGTGTTGTTGACCTGGAACACTGCCAGTGTTGTTGTTGTTGACCTGGAGCACTGTCAGTGTTGCTGATGACCTGGAACACTGTCAGTGTTGTTGTTGACCTGGGGCACTGCCATTGTTGCTGATGACTTGTAACACTGTCAGTGGTGTTGTTGACCTGGAACACTGCCAGTGTTGTTGTTGACCTGGAACACTGTCAGTGTTGCTGTTGACCTGGAACACTGTCAGTGTTGTTGTTGACCTGGAACACTGTCAGTGTTGCTGATGACCTGGAACACTGCTAGTGTTGTTGTAGACCTGGAACACTGCCAGTGTTGATGTTGACCTGGAATACTCTCTCTCTCTCTCTCTCTCTCTCTCTCTCTCTCCTTTTTTTTACACAGGGTTTGACAAGGTTAGGTTAAGGATCCCTAGCTTTATTGACAAGCTATTTACAGGTTAAGGATTCCCAACTTTATTGACAAGCTAAGAGCTGTTACCTACATCAGCTCATTTGAAAGTATTTTTATTGTTATGAGACATACAAATAGGGAACAGGATGAAGTTGGAGCCATCTGTGGGCCAGCATTTCATTTGATCAATTGACTTTATCTCGTTGACATCATTATGCTGTACGAATGTGTTCCATACTCGAGTCATCCTGGGTATGTATGATCTCAGATGGAGTGATGTTCTGGAGAAGGGTACAGCCAGAGTGAAGTTGCTGCTTTCTGCCCGTCTTGTGGTATAGAAGTTTGCTTCACGCTGTCCTCGAAGTGGATCCAAGTGTGGTACTTTGACAATATTGGCCTTGTACATAACAGTAAGGCCATCCACATACCTCCTGTGTTGAAGGCTCTGCTGAAATGACAGTTCTATCCAGGACTGATCCAGGCGAGAGATGAGACGTTTTGTTCTGTTCTTTACTCTGTCAAGCAGTCGCAGATAAGAAGGAAAGGGGGGCAGGCGAACCAAGAAAATGGAATATACTCAAGGTGTGAGCGTACTTGTGCCTCGTACAAAATCTTACAACCCCTGCTGTCAAGCAGATGCGAGATATGGCGAAGTGCTGTAAGCTTCCTGGCTGCCTTGTTTGCAGGATTTACAACGTGGTTTTTCATGGTCAGTTTGGAGTAAAATTTCACCTCAAGGATATCAACTTCTTCCCCAGGTGCCAACACCCTCCCTTTCATCCTTACTACTGCACCAGCATTACCATCTTGGTGCCTAGAGATCATCATTTGTGTTTTCTCAGGTGCAAATGCTACTTGCCATCTATTTCCCCAAGCTGATATAGCTCTTAGCTGGTGATTGATGTAGCTTAGAGCAGCTGGCATTTCTTCTCTCTCTCTCTCTCTCTCTCTCTCTCTCTCTCTCTCTCTCTCTCTCTCTCTCTCTCTCTCTCTCTCTCTCTCTCTCTCTCTCTCTCTCTGCAGAATACATCTCTGAAGTGTTTCCTGAAAGTTTAATTATCGATGAAATTTCTGGACTGTCTGACAAGTTTATAAGTTATTACTAAGGATGTCAAGTGAAGAGGAACTGTTGCCCAGTACAGTTAGTGATAATTACCCAGGGGGGAGGGGGATAATTAGCACCAATTGCTGGCTTAAAAAAACACCCATTAAACTAGAAATAGGCTTCATAAAGTATTAAAATTGTGTTACTGAGGATTGCCTTCATCCAGATTTATCCATTAACGTTGAATCAATAAACAGAAATAGTGGAAAGGCAGACATAGAGAGGTGGAAACAAGTATAAGAAAATTGTTTGTTTAATGTAAGTTGTAAACATCGTCGTGGTGTTAGAAATAAGATGAATTAGTTGAGATTATCTACATGTGAGAGAAAAACCTTGTTGTGATATATTAAGAACCGGGAGGCGGCTGATGAGTACGACGTCCAGACTCCTGGATGTCACTTCTGCCTGACTCTGGCTGGGTTGCCAGTACCTTTGGCTGGGTTGCCAGTACCTTCGGCTGGGTTACCAATACCTCTGGCTGGGATTACCAGTACCTCTGACTGGGTTACCAGTACCTCTGGCTGCGTTACCAGCACCTCTGGCTGGGGTTACCAGTACCTCTGGCTGCGTTACCAGTACCTCTGGCTGGGGTTACTAGTACCTCTGGCTGCGTTGCCAGTACCAAATGAAAAGCAGGGGCGCCACGAGTACACTGAGAGGGAACACAATAAATGTCCGGGGCCCAAGACTCTTCAACTGTCTCCCAGCATACATAAGGGGGATTACCAATAGACCCCTGGCTGTCTTCAAGAAGGCACTGGACAGGCACCTAAAGTCAGTACCTGACGAACCGGGCTGTGGTTCGTACGTCAGTTTGCATGTGGCCAACAGTAACAGCCTGGTTGGTCAGATTCTGATTCACCATGAGACCTGGTCTCAGATGGAACCGCGGGGGCGTTGACCCCCGAAACCCTCTCCAGGTATACTCCAGGTATGATAAATTAGACACATGTCCAACTCTTGGTTATCTTTATTGAGGAAACGTTTCGCCACACAGTGGCTTCATCAGTCCATACGTAGGAGAAACTTGAAGAACAGGAGGAGACTGAGGTAATCAGTCCCTCAACCTTGAGTCGATGTGGTCAGTCCATCAATCTTGAATAGAATATGGCATATGAGCAGAGAAGCAGCTTATAAACCGTATGGCAGGAGAGGTGCAGCAGTCGTAGGTGGTGTCACATTTGTCCAGTGTGGAAGTAGGTCGTGCCCAAGGATTAGGCAAGTGAAGAATTCCCAAGTATTAAGATCCCAAGAAGTTGCAGTGTCTGACAGGATTGTAGATGAATGGTTTAGAGAGCCGACACGTTGATAAATTAGACACATGATGGACTGACCACATCGACTCAAGGCTGAGGGACTGATTGCCTCATTCTCCTCCTGTTCTTCAAGATTCTCCTTTGTATGGACTGATGAAGCTACTGTGTGGCGAAACGTTTCCTAAATAAAGACACCCAAGAGTTGCACATGTGTCTAATTTATCAATATGTCGGTTATCTGAACCATTCATCTACACTCCAGGTATACCTCTGGGAGGTCACATCAGCATCACCAGCTGGTGTAGGTGAATGTTGCAACCCCTGAATGGGTTGCAATGATTATTATGTATATATATATTTATTACCTTTTCATTTAATTTTATATTGTTTATATTTGCGATAATAGCTAAATCGTAAATGTATTGCTTTATATTGTTATTTGATTTGTTAGGTAGGATGTAACATATTATGTACTCAGTTCAAGTCTTGATTGTCTAACTATTGTAATTATCGCTCTTTGCTCGTTAGATTGTCGGCTTCTTGCTGGGCAACTGCTGTCCACGGAGCTATCACGTGATCGAGGGGGGGGGGTGTCCTCACCTCGCCTGAAGTATTCAGTCTGATCTAGACTCTCTTGGTGGTTGGACAGAATGTCTGTCTCATTATTCTTGTTAGTTCTGTAGAACTCTGTTCACAGAACATTGTATAGACTTAGTGATTTTCGACGTTGTACTGAGGTAGTGTGTGTCGCATAGACACTTTGAGCATCTCAGGTCCTGAGCTGTAGCTTCTGACCTAACGTTGTACTGGTATCTGTGTATTATCACAGTCGGTGATTTTCTTATGCTGAACTTAGATTCAGTAGTATGGGAGTTTTGTAACTTTTTTGGAGGATCTGCTGATGGTCCCTACTTAGTGTCGTTATATTATCTCCTTGTTCCTGATTCTGTGTCGCAGTTGCTTGTTGTATTGCTATTGGGCTTTAGCATTCTTTTTGTTGTTCAAGCAGACTGTACTGGTTGCCAGTCGGTCAAGAAGTTAGTTTATTTGAGGACTTTGTCAGTCACTTGTTTAAGTCTAGTCGAGTCGTGAGACATAGCGAACTACTTAGAGCACTTACACACATGCACACAAAATTAATTGTACATATTTGTAATATCTTGGTAAATGTTAATGTACCAGACAGTACTTAATTATAAATGTGATATGTGCTTTCAGCACAATAATATTGAACTTGAGAGAAGTGATATTATTTTGATTACTGTGATTAATTTAATTTAATTTAATTTGATAATATACCTCTACAACTGGTAGTAGCCTACCAGTTGTAATCCTGAAGCACTATTGAATCATACTGGATTCTATTGGATAATTGGACAAGGATACTGACTACTTGTTACAAAAACCCAGTAACAGGCTGGATGTTAGAAGGGCAGTCCTTTCTAGTATTCACTGGAGATCTCTAAGCTTTTAGAATCGCATTTTTTGTAACAAATGGGGGCCTGTCTGGGATGCTCTTGAACCAAGGTGTTGGAGAAATTGTCCAGTTTGACATACTAGTAACTCTATGATCAAACACTTTGAGTACTTTCCTAATCTGAAGACTTGAGTTTAGTCTTGTACAACATACCAGGTGGATGTATGTACCTGACTGAGTCTCTTGATCCAAGGAGAAGGAAATACTGTTTATGAGTTCTAGCTCTAAGACAACCAACACTAAAATTCCTATCAGGATTATAGTTTCCAATAATCACTCTCTCATAGTACATTTATTTTCGTGATGTATACCATAGTGAAACAGTTAATTGATACTCTGACTTTGTCTGAGTTAAGTACATTAAAACTTCAGATGTGTTGGCAAGTAGCCAAATATCTCGGTGTGAAGTATAACACGAATTACACCGCAGAAACTGTCAGAGCATTAATTAAAGATATATTGTTTCCTGCTCATACAGAGATGTCTGATTATGATTCAGATTCAGAAAGCCTAGTGTCACAATTAGGAAGTATGACTCTATTTGATGACGAAGAAGAAAGAGCAACTAAGGCAGAAGTGTCTGAGCCTAGTGTAGCTCAGTTCTTGCTCGCTCCTTCCCTCACTGGCACAATAGTAGAGAGTGTAGCTGGTAGGATGATGCAGCCACATACTAGTACAGTGTATGCTACACCTGTATACACTTATTCTAGACCAGATCTAGACTCTCTAGAGACGTATGGACGAGGTGCCCGACCTAAGGAACTTACTCCTCCATTACCCACTGGTCCTATCTCTCA
Source organism: Cherax quadricarinatus (assembly GCF_038502225.1). Lineage (NCBI taxonomy): Eukaryota > Metazoa > Arthropoda > Malacostraca > Decapoda > Parastacidae > Cherax > Cherax quadricarinatus. The sequence continues at coordinate 79,417,301 of NC_091293.1, forward strand.
GGAACAGTTTGAGAGGTATGAACGCCTCATTATGTTGCAGACTGCACAAATAGAGGCACAGAGGAAATTGAACGAAGAAGATTTCCAAAGAGAAAATGTTCGTCTGGGAAGACAACAGACTGATAGATCACAGGACACATTTAATGTGCAGAAAGCTGCATCCATGGTTCCTAAGTTTTTTGAGAGTGACTTAGACACCTATTTTGATGTGTTTGAGAACCAGGCACGTGCTATGAACTGGCCACGTAAGCACTGGGCTACCTTGTTGCATACAGCGTTGACAGGAAGAGCTCAAACTTGTACTGCTGCTTTACCATTTGCCAAGTACATTAGTTATGACGCTGTCAAACAAACTATTCTAGAGACATATAACTTGTTACCTGTAAGTTATCAAAGAACATTTCGTACGTTACAACGATGACAAGATCAAACTTGTGTAGAATTTGCTCGTGAGAAAAAAGTTGCTTTTGAGAGATGGTCTAGAGCTGCCAAGTGTAACAACTACAACAGCCTTGTTCAGTTGTTACTACACGAAGAGTTTAACAACTGTATGCCTGCTGACATACAAGAATATCTGATCGATCATACTACCTCGGATATTCTGGAAACTGCAGCATTAGCAGACAATTACGAGATTTCTCACAAACTTGTACGTACTAAAACACACAGAAACAAGGTAACTAAAAATTGTCCTAGAAGTTGGCAACCTAAATCAGCTGCTCATTGCCGGCCTGATGTACCTGCTACTGTAACTTCTCGTACCTTTACCAGGAAAACTCACAATCCTGAATCTGTCTCTGTGGCTAGACAGAAATCTGATATCGAGAAAAAGAAATTAAAATGTACCTATTGTAACAGAAAAGGACATGCTAGAGAGTATTGCTATAAGTTAGAAAGAGATACGAGAAGCAGTCGTACGGCTGGCGCCCCCACACAAGTCGTATCTTCTTCCGAGCAACAAAGGCACCAAAATCCTAGTAATACCTCTGATCCTACTGTTTTAGATAATGTTACTCAGGATAGATGACTAGCGTCAGAAAGTGTATCTGACGAAAAGATTCATTCAGCGATGAGTCCTTACTTTTCAAGAGGTAGAATAGGATTTGATGAATCACATCTAACTGAGATAATTACATTCAGAGACACTGGCAGTTATCTCACCTTATTGAGAAAAGATGTACTGCCCATAACTGACGATACCTATACCAAGATAGATGTATTGTTAGAAGCCTATGGAGGGGCTGTTATAAAAGTGCCTCTGCACAAAGTTTATATTCAAACAAGCTATTATACAGGTTATATTTCAGTGGATATATCCAGTGGTGTATTTCCTATCAGGTCAGTGGACTTGTTGATAGGGAACGATATCCTTCATGCTGGTATATGTAAAAAAGCACTTGTGATTGATAATAACACTGATGATAATTATGCCATTGAAGCTTGTAGAGAGAAGCCTATTTTATTTCCTCTCAGCGCAATTACTAGAGCTATGTCAAAGATACAACAACCATCCTTGTCTCCTGTTGAGTTAGTGGATGACAATGATTTGGGCTTGAATATGTTGTTTAGTGACGCTCTGCATCCAGGATCATTAACACTGACTCCCCCCTGTCAGCAACCTAGTCAGGAGACAACTGACGTTAAATTTCTAACTCATGATAATTTAATCAAGGATCAGTTTGTTGATCAGTCACTGGAAAGACTGAGAGATATAGCAGTTACTGAGAGTGAAGCAAAGGATCTCGATAATTGTTACTATTATAGTAACGGTGTACTGATGGAGAAAAATACATGTAAGTTGTCAGCTGATAGTGTTTCCACCACAGTCAAGCATCTCGTAGTGTTACCAGTTACATTTCGTGAACAAGCCATTGATTTTGCTCACAATAGTCCCATAGGAGGACATTTGGGTGTCAAGAAGACACTCGGTAAACTGGCAAAACATTTTACTTGGCCAAAGATGAAGGAAACAGTAGCTGATCATGTGCGACGTTGCCACGTGTGTCAAGTGACAGGCAAGCCAGCGCACTCACCTCCACCTGCGCCTCTCACTGTGTTCATTAGTAGCAAAGTTCAGTTCATCTGGACTAGACATTGTTCAGTCTTGTTCTAAAGGTTGAAGCGCTTGCTATCCTCTGCTTCTGTGTTGAAAAGTCCTAATTTCAATCTTCCCTTCTTTTTACATATAGATGCGAGTGGCTATGCAGTGGGTGCTGTGCTGCTCCAACAGTCAACATCCACTGATATTCTCCATCCTATATGTTACTATTCATCTAAGCTTAAACGATACCAGAAAAATTATGCCACTATTGAGAAAGAGGCTCTAGCTCTTGTGGTGTCCTTGGAACATTTTGACGTGTATTTGGGCACTTCCCCATTTAAAATTAACGTTTTTTTCAGACCACAATCCACTCACCTACATTAACACTATGAAAAGTAAAAATTGCTAGGATCATGAGGTGGGCCCTCAGAATCCAACCTTATTCTATTAGTATAAAACACATAAGTGGTCATTGTAATGCAATTGCTGACGCTCTGTCACGTCCTTAATAATTATCAGTTACATTAAATTAACGTAATTTTATGCCCAAATACCTTTTGTTACTTGCTATGTCAAATTCAGTAAAGTAACTTAATCCCTCCAGCCCATATTAACTATATATACTCATGTCTAATTATTATATTTATATATTCACAGTATTGTTGTGTGTGTAAGGAGACATAAGCTGAGTGTTGAGTGGGTAGTGTGGTGTGGGCGATGTACTGCGTGTGGCACAACACTGTCCTGCCACAGACCCCCCCCCTCACTACACACCTTAAGCTGTTTCATACTCAGATGTCCATACTACATGGCATTCCACAACCACTACTTAAGAGTGGAATGCAGTCTCCTCTACTATGATCGAGCCTCATCGTGCCCTACTTGTCTGCACTATCCTGTTTCTACACTGATGTACATAACCACGAGTATGCGGAGATACGATACTGTGTACTGCCCTAGTACTAGGGGCATATACTAGTGATGGACGCTGTGAAATTGTAGAGGTGCTTGGCACAAGAGAGAGACTGATTAATATTTATATTATATTGTTAGTAATGTGACCTGAGTAATCAGTAATGTGAAAGACATTAATGCAACTCCTAGTGCGACCGTCTGTCGTGTTGGAATGGTGTTGCAACCCCTGAATGGGTTGCAATGATTATTATGTATATATATAATTATTACCTTTTCATTTAATTTTATGTTGCTTATATTTGTGATAATAGCTAAATCGTAAATGTATTGCTTTATATTGTTATTTGATTTGTTAGGTAGGATGTAACATATTATGTACTCAGTTCAAGTCTTGATTGTCTAACTACTGTAATTATTGCTCTTTGCTCGTTAGATTGCCGACTTCTTGCTGGGCGACTGCTGTCCACGGAGCTATCATGTGATCGAGGGGGGGGGGTGTCCTCACCTCGCCTGAAGTATTCAGTCTGATCTAGACTCTCTTGGTGGTTGGACAGAATGTCTGTCTCATTATTCTTGTTAGTTCTGTAGAACTCTGTTCATAGAACATTGTATAGACTTAGTGATTTTCGACGTTGTACTGAGGTTGTGTGTCTCATAGACACTTTGAACACCTCAGGTCCTGAGCTGTAGCTTCTGACCTAACGTTGTACTGGTATCTGTGTATTATCACAGTCGGTGATTTTCTTATGCTGAACTTAGATTCAGTAGTATGGGAGTTTTGTAACTTTTGTGGAGGATCTGCTGATGGTGATTATATACACCTGGAAAATCCTAGAGGGACTAGTATCGAACTTGCACACGAAAATCACTCACTACGAAAGCAAAAGACTTGGCAGACGATGCATCATCCCCCCAATGAAAAGCAGGGGTGTCACTAGCACGTTAAGAGACCATACAATAAGTGTCAGGGGCCCGAGACTGTTCAACTGCCTCCCAGCACACATAAGGGGGATTACCAACAGACCCCTGGCAGTCTTCAGGCTGGCACTGGACAAGCACCTAAAGTCAGTTCCTGATCAGCCGGGCTGTGGCTCGTACGTTGGTTTGCGTGCAGCCAGCAGCAACAGCCTGGTTGATCAGGCTCTGATCCACCAGTAGGCCTGGTCACAGACCGGGCCGCGGGGGCATTGACCCCCGAAACTCTCTCCAGGTAAACTCCAGGTAAACTACTTGTTACGAAAACCCAGTAACAGGCTGGATGCTAGAAGGGCAGTCCTTTCTAGTATTCACTGGAGATCTCTAAGCTTTAGAATCGCGTTTTTTGTAACAGTGAAACTAAATGTGAACTTTGCCAGATGTACAAGTGTCACACCTTGCGTCACTGTGCTGGAATGCGTCACGCCTTGCGTCACTGTGCTGAAGTGCGTCACACCTTGCGTCACTGTGCTGGAATGCGTCACAGGTAGTCGGGAATTATACGCAGGAAGGAATACATATAAATGACCTCATAGGAGACAGGAGCCATAGTAGGGAAACAAGTGTAGTCAAAGATAAGATAAAACCAATATTGCAAACTAGAAATACCGCAGGAAATAGCAAACAAGAGGACTCCACTAGCAATAGTGAGGATATATTACCAAAAACATCTGGTGGGAGCTCCATTGTTGGTGCTAGGGAGGATAGAAGTAAGACAGGGAAACATGCACCAACAGGGAATACAGTCACAGAAACCCAAGGCAAACGGAAACCAAGCCTGTGCACATACTATGCACTTGGTATCTGCTGGCATGGGAAATCTGGAAAAACAGATGGGACGTGCAACTATGACCACCCTAGAAAATGCCATGCCCATATGACAACAGGAAAATGCAAACTCCCTTCCAGTAAGCTTTTTCACCCTGAACTGTGTACCTCTTCAGTACAGGAAAGACTGTGCTATAACTTAAATTGCCAGGCATACCATCTAAAGGGGACAAAAAGATACAAAACATCCAGACCATGGGAAAACCTGGGTAGCCACAGCCACTCAAGAGGGAGAGGTTTTTTAGTGCCAGGAAGGAAAAAAAACTGGCAGGAAATGGCAGAAATCGTACACCAAATCCAGTCATTCCTGGAGTGGAACCACAGTCGATGGCCTCCACTCCAAACCAACAGATACAGATACTAATGCCGGAAAAAATCCCCCCCCCCAGTACCAACAATACCACCAGTCCGATAACATTCTTCTTTGCAAATATACAGGGTCTAAAGCCAGCAACAAACAACAAAATACCTTTCATTCGTGGACTGCTTGCAAAGGCAAAGGCAATGTTCGCGGCTTTCACTGAGACCTACATAAAGGATCACTTGGACAACGAAATATGGATCCCAGGTTACAACCTATACAGATGTGACAGAGTGAACAGGCAAAAGGGGAGGGTTGGCCTGTACATTGCAGAGTCACTTGTTTGCACAGAACTGCTTAATGCCTCAAATGATGTAGTGGAAGTTTTAGCAGTAAAGGTCGAGAACCAAAACCTAGTCATTGTGGTAGTCTACAAGCCTCCGGATGCAACATCCCAGCAATTCCAGGAACAGCTGTTAAAAATTGACCACTGTCTGGAAAATCTTCCAGCTCCTGCACCCAACATCTTGCTCCTGGGGGATTTCAACTTAAGGCACCTAAAATGGAGGAATATAGCAAATAATATTGTTGCAGTAATAACACCAGGAGGCAGCTCTGATGAAAATTCACACTCACACGAGCTTTTAAATCTCTGCACAAAATTCAATTTAAACCAGCAAATAATAGAGCCTACTAGACTGGAGAATACACTAGACCTCATCTTCACTAACAATGATGATCTGATAAGAAATGTCACCATATCAAAAACAATATACTCAGATCACAACATAACTGAAGTTCAGACATGTATGCGTGGAGCCCCAGACCGACATAATGAGACTAGTCACGAGGGAGCATTCACCAAATTCAACTTCAATAACAAAAACATAAAGTGGGACCAAGTAAACCAAGTCCTAACCGATATAAGCTGGGAAGATATACTAAGCAACACAGACCCCAACTTATGCCTAGAACAGATTAACTCGGTGGAGCTCGATATATGCACAAGGCTTATTCCTCTAAGAAAAAGGAGGAGTAGATGTAAAATAGAAAGAGACAGGCGCTCCCTTTACAGGCGACGGAAAAGAATAACAGAGCGGCTAAAAGAGGTCAATATATCTGAAATGCGTAGGGAGACACTGGTCAGAGAAATAACAAGCATCGAACTTAAGCTAAAAGAATCCTTTAGGAGTCAGGAATTGCGGGAAGAACTAAAAGCCATAAATGAAATCAAAAGAAACCCAAAGTATTTCTTCTCCTATGCCAAATCAAAATCGAGAACAACGTCCAGTATTGGGCCCCTACTTAAACAAGATGGGTCCTACACAGATGACAGCAAGGAAATGAGTGAGCTACTCAAGTCCCAATATGACTCAGTTTTTAGCAAGCCGCTAACCAGACTGAGAGTCGAAGATCAAAATGAATTTTTTATGAGAGAGCCACAAAATTTGATTAACACAAGCCTATCCGATGTTATCCTGACGCCAAATGACTTCGAACAGGCGATAAATGACATGCCCATGCACTCTGCCCCAGGGCCAGACTCATGGAACTCTGTGTTCATCAAGAACTGCAAGAAGCCCCTATCACGAGCCTTTTCCATCCTATGGAGAGGGAGCATGGACACGGGGGTCGTCCCACAGTTACTAAAAACAACAGACATAGCCCCACTCCACAAAGGGGGCAGTAAAGCAACAGCAAAGAACTACAGACCAATAGCACTAACATCCCATATCATAAAAATCTTTGAAAGGGTCCTAAGAAGCAAGATCACCACCCATCTAAAAACCCATCAGTTACACAACCCAGGGCAACATGGGTTTAGAACAGGTCGCTCCTGTCTGTCTCAACTATTGGATCACTACGACAAGGTCCTAAATGCACTAGAAGACAAAAAGAATGCAGATGTAATATATACAGACTTTGCAAAAGCCTTCGACAAGTGTGACCATGGCGTAATAGCTCACAAAATGCGTGCTAATGGAATAACAGGAAAAGTCGGTCGATGGATCTATAATTTCCTCACTAACAGAACACAGAGAGTAGTCGTCAACAGAGTAAAGTCCGAGGCAGCTACTGTGAAAAGCTCTGTTCCACAAGGCACAGTACTCGCTCCCATCTTGTTCCTCATCCTCATATCCGACATAGACAAGGATGTCAGCCACAGCACCGTGTCTTCCTTTGCAGATGACACCCGAATCTGCATGACAGTGTCTTCCATTGCAGACACTGCAAGGCTCCAGGCGGACATCAACCAAATCTTTCAGTGGGCTGCAGAAAACGATATGAAGTTCAACGATGAGAAATTTCAATTACTCAGATATGGTAAACATGAGGAAATTAAATCTTCAGAGTACAAAACAAATTCTGGCCACAAAATAGAGCGAAACACCAACGTCAAAGACCTGGGAGTGATTATGTAGGAGGATCTCACCTTCAAGGACCATAACATTGTATCAATCGCATCTGCTAGAAAAATGACAGGATGGATAATGAGAACCTTCAAAACTAGGGAGGCCAAGCCCATGATGACACTCTTCAGGTCACTTGTTCTATCTAGGCTGGAATATTGCTGCACACTAACAGCACCTTTCAAGGCAGGTGAAATTGCTGACCTAGAAAATGTACAGAGAACTTTCACGGTGCGCATAACGGAGATAAAACACCTCAATTACTGGGAGCGCTTGAGGTTTCTAAACCTGTAATCCCTGGAACGCAGGAGGGAGAGATACATGATTATATACACCTGGAAAATCCTAGAGGGACTAGTACCGAACTTGCACACGAAAATCACTCACTACGAAAGCAAAAGACTTGGCAGACGATGCACCATCCCCCCAATGAAAAGCAGGGGTGTCACTAGCACGTTAAGAGACCATACAATAAGTGTCAGGGGCCCGAGACTGTTCAACTGCCTCCCAGCACACATAAGGGGGATTACCAACAGACCCCTGGCAGCCTTCAAGCTGGCACTGGACAAGCACCTAAAGTCAGTTCCGGATCAGCCGGGCTGTGGCTCGTACGTTGGTTTGCGTGCAGCCAGCAGCAACAGCCTGGTTGATCAGGCTCTGGTCCACCAGGAGGCCTGGTCACAGACCGGGCCGCGGGGGCGTTGACCCCCGGAACTCTCTCCAGGTAAACTCCAGGTAAACACCTTGCGTCACTGCGCTGAAGTGCGCCACACCTTGCGTCACTGTGCTGGAATGCGTCACACCTTGCGTCACTGTGCTGAAGTGCGCCTCACCTTGCGTCATTGTGCTGGAATACGTCACACCTTGCATAATTATGTACTGGAGTGCGTCACACCTTGCGTCCTTATGTGCTGGTCTGCATCACACCTTGCATAATTATGTGCTGGAGTGCGTCACACCTTGCGTCCTTATGTGCTGGTCTGCATCACACCTTGCATAATTATGTACTGGAGTGCGTCACACCTTGCGTCCTTATGTGCTGGTCTGCATCACACCTTGCATAATTATGTACTGGAATGCGTCACACCTTGCGTCCTTATGTGCTGGTCTGCATCACACCTTGCATAATTATGTACTGGAGTGCGTCACACCTTGCGTCCTTGTGTGCTGGTCTGCATCACACCTTGCATAATTATGTACTGGAGTGCGTCACACCTTGCGTCCTTATGTGCTGGTCTGCTTCACACCTTGCATAATTATGTGCTGGAGTGCGTCACACCTTGCGTCCTTATGTGCTGGTCTGCATCACACCTTGCATAATTATGTACTGGAATGCGTCACACCTTGCGTCCTTATGTGCTGGTCTGCATCACACCTTGCATAATTATGTACTGGAGTGCGTCACACCTTGCGTCCTTGTGTGCTGGTCTGCATCACACCTTGCATAATTATGTACTGGAGTGCGTCACACCTTGCGTCCTTATGTGCTGGAATGCATCACACCTTGCATAATTATGTACTGGAGTGCGTCACACCTTGCGTCCTTATGTCACCATTAAAGACACAGCATCAACAACACAGCCACTTGATACTGGAGTTCCGCAGGGAAGTGTCCTTGGTCCCCTGCTCTTCCTCATATACATCAATGATCTTCCAAACGTATCTCGACACCTGAACCCCATTCTCTTTGCTGACGACACGACTTGTGTCATCTCTCACCCTAATCTTGCCACCCTCAACACCATTGTTAATGAGGAGCTGATCAAAATATCAACTTGGATGACAGCCAATAAACTTAGGCTTAACGTTGACAAAACCAGAGCCCCCAAACTCCAGATACTCCAGATTATGTTTGGTAGCAGAGCAGGAGATGCGCAAATTAACATTAAGATCGACAACACTCTAATTGTCAGGCATAATGAGGGCAAATTCCTAGGCCTATACCTCGACAACAACCTGAACTTCAGCACCCATATCCAACACATAACCAAAAAAGTATCCAAAACGGTTGGGATCCTCTCCAAGATACGATATTACGTGCCGCAAACACTATACCATTCACTTATATATCCATACCTCACCTATGCTATCTGTGCTTGGGGATCAACTGCAGCAACACACCTAAAACCAATAATAACCCAACAAAAAGCTGCAGTAAGAATAATCACTAAATCCCATCCCTGGCAACACCCCCCCCCCCACTCTTCATAGATCTAAATTTACTCCCAGTTCAGTACATCCACACTTACTACTGTGCAATCTACATCTACAGGACCTAATTAAATTAATTTAATACGTTTATTATGCACCCCATACCCATCCTGTGGGCGGTAGTCAAAAGGTTACAGAGGTACATAATTGGTCCAGGGACTGGACTCCAAAGTTTTGATAGCTGAGCAAGTTACAGAGGTAATGAATTCACAATTTACAAAGGTAATGAACTCACAATTTACAAAGGTAATGAACTCCAGGTAGGTCTAGTCACAATCATGACAAGTTACAAAGGTATTTACAGATTACAGAGGTACGTAATGGGTCCAGGGACTGGGCTCCCAAAGTTGTGATGGCTGAACTAGGTACAAAGGTAATGAACTCACAAGTTACAAAGGTAATGAATCCTGTAAGAATGGTTACTTACGTTTATACATGGCTACAATCATGAACTAATTATAGAGTAATGAGCAATTCACACTTCCACACCCGGTCACAACTGTAGTGAGTTATTGGTGCAAATATTGATTGTTGAGTCACACACACACACACACACATATACAAATTCACACACACACACACACACACATAAACACACACACACACACACACACACACACACACACACACACACACACACACACACACACACACACACACACACACACACACACACACACACACACATGCACACACGTGGTAATGCATTATTTACAGCTAGCAAAGTCAGGGTATTTCTTGAGAATGGTCTGCAATATACCACTGTGGATAAAATACTTTGCCATTTCTTGAACATTTATGAGCGAGTTGTTTCTAAATTCATTAATTTTATCGCACTCCAGTACATAATGACGCAATGTGTGACAATAGTCCATCTGGCAAAGTTTACATTTCGTTTGGTCTACATTTGGTGGTGGTGATTTAACCTGCCAAAGATACTTGTAACCCAGCCGGAGCCGGGCGGTAGTGACATCCAAGAGTCTGCTTATTTTGTTGGATGCACCATAGACATGTGGCTCCTCCTGCATGATAGAATGATGATAGGTGGACTCACTGGTGTCAATCTCCCTGAGCCTTAAGTCCATAAAATTCAGTTGAAGTTCTTTTCGTATTATTGTTCTCAAACTACTACCTGACAAGCCAAGATTGTAATCTACTCCCTCTTTGAAAGCATTCAGCTTAGCCAATTTATCAGTTCTATCATGCATCTGAAAACCAATGTGAGATGGAATCCACAGCATGTGCACTCTGACTCCACTGTCCACAATCCTACCATACCTGTGTCTGGCTTCTGACACAAGCATGCAACAATTTATGCTTAATGAGTTGAGAGTATTTATGGATGACAGAGAATCAGTTACAATTAAACTGTCAATCTTTGATACATAGATGCATTTCAGTGCAAGGAGTATGGCAAACAGTTCTGTCTGAAGGGTAGAGGCCCAATTTTTGATGCGTGCTCCAATTTCTTTAAGAGAGCCATCACTCTGTACGACAACAGCAGCACTACCAGCTGCACCAGTGGATTGGTGAACAGAACCATCAGGACCTTAAATTCCAATATTAACCTTGACCTAAAACGCTTTCTTGATAGTTGTGACAGAACCCACAGGCACAACACCAGACACAAACATCTCTACGACATTCCCCGTGTCCGACTAAACCTTTACAAAAATTCAATGTATGTCAAAGGCCCTAAAATCTGGAACACCCTACCTGAAAATTCCAAAACTGCAGACACATTCATCACCTTCAAAACTACCATCAGAAAACATCTTATCTCCCTGATACATCCTGTCAACTAATAATACGAATACCACCTGGTGGTTCACACTTACACTCGCTCACCCATTTGACCATAAACAGAAATATCAATCTCAATCTCAAAATAATGAATCTTAACTAGTCATAAGTTGGCCTGTGATACTCCAATACTGAAACTATGTATAGTGCCAAAACAAAAGCATTCACATTGCTAAACTCACAACTAGTATTTAGTCACTTAGCCATAATACCAACTTACCTCATAATTTTGTAATATTTTAAACTTAAGATTTAATATAAGTCTGCCCGAAATGCCTAGCCATGCTAGGTGTTCTAGTGGTACACTCTGTAATTATTATTTTACTACATGTAAACCACACAATAACCAAATTCTGTAAACTCAGCATTGTAATCCTTGTAGAGAATAAACTTTGAATTGAATTGAATTGAATTGAATTATGTGCTGGAATGCATCACACCTTGCATAATTATGTACTGGAGTGCGTCACACCTTGCGTCCTTATGTGCTGGAATGCGTCACACCTTGCATAATTATGTACTGGAGTGCGATAAAATTATTGAATTCAGAGACAAGTCACTCAGAAATGTTTAAGATATGTCAAAGTATTTTATCCACAGTGGTATATTACAGAGCATTCTGTGATAACAAGCTCATTTTGCTCACCGTAAATAACGCGTTACCACTTACACTTACAAGTATACTTTGTTACCTAATTCATGTCAGCATAAATATTTCATTACCACTGTAATCTATTTAGCTATCATATCTCTGTGGCCCAGTCCTTGGACCCATTATGTACCTCTGTAATGTTCAGGTACAGTCCTTGGACCCATTATGTACCTCTGTAATGTTCAGGTACAGTCCTTGGACCCATTATGTACCTCTGTAATGTTCAGGTACAGTCCTTGGACCCATTATGTACCTCTGTAATGTTCAGGTACAGTCCTTGGACCCATTATGTACCTCTGTAATGTTCAGGTACAGTCCTTGGACCCATTATGTACCTCTGTAATGTTCAGGTACAGTCCTTGGACCCATTATGTACCTCTGTAATGTTCAGGTACAGTCCTTGGACCCATTATGTACCTCTGTAATGTTCAGGTACAGTCCTTGGACCCATTATGTACCTCTGTAATGTTCAGGTACAGTCCTTGGACCCATTATGTACCTCTGTAATGTTCAGGTACAGTCCTTGGACCCATTATGTACCTCTGTAATGTTCAGGTACAGTCCTTGGACCCATTATGTACCTCTGTAATGTTCAGGTACAGTCCTTGGACCCATTATGTACCTCTGTAATGTTCAGGTACAGTCCTTGGACCCATTATGTACCTCTGTAATGTATGTTGACACAGCGTCTGGACCCATTATGTACCTCTGTAATGTTGAGACAGTGCCTGGATCCATTATGTATACCTGGAGAAGGTTTTGGGGGTCAATGCCCCTGCGGCGAGGTCCTTGGTCAAGCCTCGCGGTAGATCAGGGCCTGATCAACCAATTTGTCACTGCTGGCCGCACGTATGTTTGTCCGTCGATTCGACGAGGACCACCTAGTCATCCTGGGGTCGAAGTTGGTGGGTACGCAGATTGACTTGTCAGGCCAATCCGCGCACGAAACGTTCTCTGGCAGTGTGGACAGGGAAGGGTGGCGGCATCGAGGGGTCTGATGGCTCTGGTCTTCCTCGCCTGCCTGCACTGCTCAGCTAGTGAGATTCTGCTTGCCTCGCAGGATGTTGCCCCTTTCTGGACAACTGCTCGCCAGTCATTCCTGCCCTGAGCTATCAGCTCCCACATGGTGTGGTTGATGTTGAAAGCTTTCAGAGCTGTCTTAAGGGTGTCCTTATAGCGCTTCTTTTGGCCTCCTTGTGAGCGCTTTCCATGCTGCAGTTCGCCAAACAAGAGTTTCTTTGGCAGCCGGTGGTCTGGCATGCGAGAAACGTGACCTGCCCAGCGAAGCTGTGTCTGCATTAGGATGGTGTAGATGCTAGGCAGGCCAGCTGTAGTCAGCACTTCTGTGTCTGGGATCTTATCTTGCCATTTGATGCCAAGAATTTTTCTGAGCCGTGTGGTGTGAAAGTGGTTCAACTTTCTGGCGTGACGTTTGTAGTCAGTCCAGGTTTCGCAGCCATAGAGAAGTGTGGTGAGGACTATGGCTCTGTACACCTTGATCTTGGTGCTTGTGGTGATGCCTCTTCGGTTCCATACATTCTTGTGGAGCCTGCTGAAGGTGGCACTGGCTTTGGCAAGTCTGGCATTCACCTCATCATCGATGACAACGTTTCTGGAAAGGGTACTGCCGAGGTAGGTGAATTTGTCTACGGCGTTCAGTCGCTGCCCGTTGATGGTGATGTTTGGCTCAACATACGTCTTTCCCGGAGCAGGATGGTGCATCACTTCAGTCTTCGTTGTACTGATTGTCAGCCCGAAGTTGTTGCAGGCATCAGAGAACTTGTCAACACTGTGCTGCATGGCGGTTTCTGAAGCAGCGTTGAGGGCGCAGACATCAGCAAATAGCAGGTCATTGATGGTGTCAGTTGCAGCCTTGGTTTTTGCTTGAAGCCTCCTGAGGTTGAAGACAGACCCATCTGTACGGTACCTGATGCCGATTCCTGCGTCTGTGTCCCTGAATGCGTCTGTAAGAATGGCCGAGAACATCAGGCTGAACAGGGTGGGAGCAAGCACACAGCCTTGTTTCACTCCATTTGAGACTGGGAATGGTTTAGACGTCTCTCCGTTGTCTTGGACTCTGGCCAGCATTCCATCGTGAAGTTGGCGTACGATGGCGATAAACGTCTTTGGGCAGCCGTACTTTGACATGATTCTCCAAAGGCCCTCTCTACTAACGGTGTCGAAGGCCTTGGTCAAATCGACGTAGGTGGAGTACAAGTCGGCGTTCTGTTCCTGACATTTCTCCTGTAGCTGTCTAGCAGCGAACACCATGTCGATAGTCCCGCGATCTTTCCGGAAGCCGCACTGGCTTTCAGGTAGGAGTCCATGCTCTAGATGTTCATTGAGCCGATTGAGTAGAACTTTAGCCAGGGTTTTGCCTGCGATGGAGAGCAGGGAGATACCACGGTGGTTGTCGCATGCCTGGCGGTTTCCTTTTCGTTTGTAGAGATGCACGATGGAAGCATCTTTAAAGTCCTGAGGAACTGTCTCGTACTGCCATACAAGCTGGAAGAGTTGGTGAAGTTTCTCTACCAGTGCCATTCCGCCTTCTTTGTAGACTTCAGCTGGGATGGCGTCAGACCCAGGAGCTTTGCCACTGGACAGTTGACGTATTGCTTGCTGAGTCTCCTCCAAAGTGGGGATGGCATTCAGCGTCTCGTTGGTCGGAATCTGAGGTAGACGTTCGATGGCTTCATCGCTGATGGTGGATGGACGGTTCAGCACGCTGTCAAAATGTTCTGCCCATCTCTCTAGAATTTCCTCCTTGTCTGTGAGCAGCGTTGACCCATCTGCGCTGAGGAGTGGTAATGTGCCAGAGGTGGTAGGGCCGTAGATTTCTTTCAGGCCGTCATAGAAGTTCTTCATATCGTTTCTGTCTGCAAAGCCCTGAATCTCATCGGCTTTGTTGCTTAGCCAAGAGTCTTGCATTTCACGCATTTTTCGCTGGGTATTGCTGCGTATGTTTCTCAGTGCATCTTGCTTCGCTGTGGACTTTGGGTCATTGATGTGGGCCATGTAGGCCTTTCGTTTCTCTTCCAGCAGCTGCTGGATTTCTGTGCAGTGTTCGTCGAACCAGTCCTTGTGCTTCCTGGTGACGGGTCCTAGACACTCCATGGCTGTGCTGTACACTGTATCACGGAGTGCGATCCATGCTGCTTCGACGTTTTGAACGTCCAGCACGACGGACTCCAAGCTGGTTTCCAGAATTTCTGCAAACGACTGCTTGACGTTGTGGGCCTTCAGCTTGCCGACGTTCAGGCGTTTTGGTGGTTTCGCGCCCTGAGGGCGTCTCCTGGGCTGGACACGGAGCTTGAGTTTCGAGACGATGAGGCGATGGTCTGTCCAGCATTCTGCGCCACACATGGCCTTCGGAATGCTGGAATGCCGGAATGCCGCACGTAAACTGACATACAAACCATAGCCCGGCTGGTCAGGTACTGACTTTATGTTCCTGTCCAGCGCCTTCTTGAAGACAGCCAGTGGTCTATTGGTAATCCCCCTTATGTATGCTGGGAAGCAGCTGAACAGTTTTGGGCCCCTGGCACTTATTGTGTTGTCTCTCAGTGTACTCGTGGCGCCCCTTCTTTTCACTGGGGGGATGTTGCATCTCCTGCCCAGTCTTTTCCTTTCATAAGGAGTGATATTCGTGTGCAAGTTTGTTACTAGTCCCTCTAGGATTTTCCAAGTGTATACTATCGAGTACCTTTCTCGCCTGCATTCCAGGGAATACAAATCATGGGATTTTAACCGTTCCCAGTAATTTAGATGCTTTGTCGTACTTATGTGTGCCGTGAAAGTTCTCTGTACACTCTCCAGTTCAGCAATTTCGCCTGCCTTGAAGGGAGCAGTTAGTATACAGCAGTATTCCAGCCTAGAGAGAACAAGCGATTTGAAGAGAATCCTCGTGGGCTTGGGTTCCCTAGTTTTGAAGGTTTTCATAGTCCATCCTATCATTTTTCTAGCAGATGAGGTAGATACATTGTTGTGGTCTTTGAAAGTGAGATCCTCTGACAACATCACTCCCAGGTCCTTCATGTTAGGTTTATGCTCTATTGTGTATTGGAAATTGTTTTATACTCTGATACAGTTTTAATTTCCTCAAGTTTTCCATATCGGAGCAATTGAAATTTCTTTTCATTCAACTTCATATTGTTTTCTGCGGCCCCTGGTTGATGTCCACTTGTAGTCGTACAGTGTCTTCTATGGATGACGCTGTCATGCAATTCGGGTGTCATCCGCAAAGGAAGACACGGATCTATGGCATACATCTTTGTCTATATCAAATATGAGGATGAGAAACAAGATGGGAGCAAGTACCGTGCCTTGTTAGTTAGTTTAATATGTTTATTATGCACCCCATACCCATCCTGTGGGCGGTAGTCAAAAGATTACAGAGGTACATAATTGGTCCAGGGACTGGACTCCAAAGTTTTGATAGCTGAGCAAGTTACAGAGGTAATGAACTCACAATTTACAAAGGTAATGAACTCACAATTTACAAAGGTAATGAACTCACAATTTACAAAGGTAATGAACTCCAGGTAAGTCTGGTCACAATCATGACAAGTTACAAAGGTATTTACAGATTACAGAGGTACGTAATGGGTCCAGGGACTGGGCCCCCAAAGTTTTGATAGCTGAACTAGGTACAAAGGTAATGAGCTCACAAGTTACAAAGGTAATGAATTCTGTAGAATGGTTACTTACGTTTATACTTTGGCTACAATCATGAACAAATTATAGAGTAATGAGCAATTCACACTTCCACACCCGGTCACAACTGTAATGAGTTATTGGTGCAAATATTGATTGTTGAGTCACACACACCACACACACACACACACACACACACACACACACACACACACACACACACACACACACACACACACACTTTAGTTTAATATCTTTATGCACCCCATACCCATCCTGTGGGCGGTAGTCAAAAGATTACAAAGGTACATAATGGGTCCAGTGACTGGACCCCAAAGTTATGATAGCTGAACTAGTTACAAAGGTAATGAACTCCAGGTAGATCTGGTCACTAATCATGGCAAGTTACTCCGTGCCTTGTGCAACAGAGTTTTTCACAGCAGCTGCCTCAGACTTTACTCAGTTTACTACTACTCTGTGTTCTATTTGTTAGGAAGTTACAGATCCATCTACCATTTTTCCTTTTATTTCTTTATCATGCATTTTGTGTGCTATTATACCATGGTCCCATTTGTCGAAGGCTTTCACAACGTCTCTGTATACTACATCTGCATTTTGTTTATCCTCCATCGCATCCAGGACCTTGTCATAGTGGTCCAGTAGTTGGGACAGGCAGGAGCAACCTGCTCTAAACCCATGTTGCCCTGGGTTGATGGTTGTCATAGGCGAGAGAATGAACCAGATTATCACTCTAATCACTCAAGAGACAAATCCAAAGGCCATAAGACAAATGTCTCGTGAAAAGACCTCTAAACAGAACCCCAGATCTACTCGAACTAAAATACGCGTGTTTTGTAAAGGTGAACACACTAGTAAGAGTTACTTTAATTATGCAGCATTGAGCAGAAGGCAACAGAAACTAAGAGAATTGCAGCTCTACTTAAGGTGTTGTGGGTAACACAAGAGAAGAGAATTGCCAGACACAGCTTTGGGTGTGCTACAACTGCCGCAGAAGTAGGCATCATATTGCACTGTCTCAGTAATGTAAGGGAACCCCAGGCCAGTATGAATGTGTCTGAAAGAAAAACAGAAAGTGAGCCCATGCTTGAAGTGGTAGCTATCGTTTACCTGGAGAGAGATCCGGGGGTCAACGCCCCCGCGGCCCGGTCTCTGACCAGGCTTCATGGTGCATCAGAGCCTGATCAACCAGGCTGTTACTGCTAGCTGCACGCAATCCAACGAACGAGCCACAGCCCGGCTGGTTAGGTACCGATTTGAGGTGCTTGTCCAGTGCCTGCTTAAATCAGCCAGGGGTTTACCTGGAGTTTACCAGGAGAGAGTTCCGGAGGTCAACGCCCCCGCGGCCCGGTCTGTGACCAGGCCTCCTGGTGGATCAGAGCCTGATCAACAAGGCTGTTACTGTTGGCTGCACGCAAACCAACGTACGAGCCACAGCCCGGCTGGTCAGGAACCGACTTTAGGTGCTTGTCCAGTGCCAGCTTGAAGACTGCCAGGGGTCTGTTGGTAATCCCCGTTATGTATGCTGGGAGGCAGTTGAACAGTCTCGGGCCCCTGACACTTATTGTATGGTCTCTTAACGTGCTAGTGACACCACTGCTTTTCATTGGGGGGATGTTGCATCGTCTGCCAAGTCTTTTGCTTTCGTAGTGAGTGATTTTCGTGTGCAAGTTCGGTACTAGTCCCTCTAGGATTTTCCAGGTGTATATAATCATGTATCTCTCCCGCCTGCGTTCCAGGGAATACAGGTTTAGGAACCTCAAGCACTCCCAGTAATTGAGGTGTTTTATCTCCGTTTTGCGCGCCGTGAAGGTTCTCTGTACATTTTCTAGGTCAGCAATTTCACCTGCCTTGAAAGGTGCTGTTAGTGTGCAGCAATATTCCAGCCTAGATAGAACAAGTGACCTGAAGAGTGTCACCATGGGCTTGGCCTCCCTAGTTTTGAAGGTTCTCATTATCCATCCTGTCATTTTTCTAGCCGATGCGATTCATACAATGTTATGGTCGTTGAAGGTGAGATCCTCCTACATGATCATTCCTAGGTCTTTGACGTTGGTGTTTCGCTCTATTTTGTGGCCAGAATTTGTTTTGTACTCTGATGACGATTTAATTTCCTCGTGTTTGCCATATCTGAGTAATTGAAATTTTTCATCGTTAAACTTCATATTGTTTTCTGCAGCCCACTGAAAGATTTGGTTGATGTCTGCCTGGATTCTTGCAGTGTCTGCAATGGAAGACACTGTCATGCAGATTCGGGTGTCACCTGCATAGGAAGACACGGTGCTGGGTCTATTGGTAATCACCCTTATGTATGCTGGCAGTTGAACAGTCTTGGGCCCCTGACACTTACTATATTGTCTCTTAACATGCTAGTGACACCCCTGCTTTTCATTGAGGAGATGTTGCATCGTCTGCCGAGTCTTTTGCTTTCGTAGGGAGTGATTTTCGTGTGCAAGTTCGGCACCAGTCTCTTTAGGATTTTCTAGGTGTATATAATCATGTATCTCTCCCGCCTGCGTTCCAGGGAGTACAGGTTCAGGAACTTCAAGCGCTCCCAGTAATTGAGGTGTTTTATCTCAGTTATGCACGCTGTGAAGGTTCTTTGCACATTTTCTAGGTCAGCAATTTCACCTGCCTTGAAAAGTGCTGTTAGTGTGTAGCAACATTCCAGCCTAGATAGAACAAGCGACCTGAAGAGTGTCATCATGGGCTTGGCATCCCTAGTTTTGAAGGTTCTCATTATCCATCCTGTCATTTTTCTAGCAGATGCAATTGATACAATGTTATGGTCCTTGAAGGTGAGGTCCTCCGACATGATCACTCCCAGGTCTTTGACGTTGGTTTTTCGCTCTATTTTGTGGCCGGAATTTGTTTTGTACTCTGATGAAGTTTTAATTTCCTCATGTTTACCACATCGGAGTAATTTAAATTTCTCATCGTTGAACTTCATATTGTTTTCTGCAGCCCATTGAAAGATTTGGTTGATGTCCGCCTGGAGCCTTGCAGTGTCTGCAATGGAAGACACTGTCATGCAGATTCGGGTGTCACCTGCAAAGGAAGACACGGTGCTGTTTACCTGGAGTATACCTGGAGAGAGTTCCGGGGGTCAACTCCCCCGCGGCCCGGTCTGTGACCAGGCCTCCTGGTGGATCAGAGCCTGATCAACCAGGCTGTTGCTGCTGGCTGCACGCAAACCGACGTACGAGCCACAGCCCGGCTGGTCAGGAACCGACTTTAGGTGCTTGTCCAGTGCCAGCTTGAAGACTGCCAGGGGTCTGTTGGTAATCCCCCTTATGTATGCTGGGAGGCAGTTGAACAGTCTCGGGCCCCTGACACTTATTGTATGGTCTCTTAACGTGCTAGTGACACCCCTGCTTTTCATTGGGGGGATGTTGCATCGTCTGCCAAGTCTTTTGCTTTCGTAGTGAGTGATTTTCCTGTGCAAGTTCGGTACTAGTCCCTCTAGGATTTTCCAGGTGTATATAATCATGTATCTCTCCCGCCTGCATTCCAGGGAATACAGGTTCAGGAACCTCAAGCGCTCCCAGTAATTGAGGTGTTTTATCTCCGTTATGCGCGCCGTGAAGGTTCTCTGTACACTTTCTAGGTCAGCAATTTCACCTGCCTTGAAAGGTGCTGTTAGTGTGCAGCAATATTCCAGCCTAGATACAACAAGAGACCTGAAAAGTGTCATCATGGGCTTGGCCTCCCTAGTTTTGAAGGCTCTCATTATCCATCCTGTCATTTTTCTAGCAGATGCGATTGATACAATGTTATGGTCCTTGAAGGTGAGATCCTCCGACATGATGACTCCCAGGTCTTTGACGTTGGTGTTTCGCTCTATTTTGTGGCCAGAATTTGTTTTGTACTCTGATGAAGATTTAATTTCCTCGTGTTTACCATATCTGAGTAATTGAAATTTCTCATCGTTGAACTTCATATTGTTTTCTGCAGCCCACTGAAAGATTCGGTTGATGTCCGCCTGGAGCTTTGCAGTGTCTGCAATGGAAGACACTGTCATGCAGATTCGGGTGTCATCTGCAAAGGAAGACACGGTGCTGTGGCTGACATCCTTGTCTATGTCGGATATGAGGATGAGGAACAAGATGGGAGCGAGTACTGTGCCTTGTGGAACAGAGCTTTTCACCGTAGCTGCCTCGGACTTTACTCTGTTGACGACTACTCTCTGTGTTCTGTTAGTGAGGAAATTATAGATCCATCGACCGACTTTTCCTGTTATTCCTTTAGCACGCATTTTGTGCGCTATTACGCCATGGTCACACTTGTTAGTTAGTTAGTTAGTTTAATATGTTTATTATGCACCCCATACCCATCCTGTGGGCGGTAGTCAAAAGATTACAGAGGTACATAATGGGTCCAGGGACTGGGCCTCAAAGTTTTGATAGCTGAGCAAGTTACAGAGGCAATGAATTCACAATTTACAAAGGTAATGAACTCACAATTTACAAAGGTAATGAACTCCAGGTAGGTCTAGTCACAATCATTACAAGTTACAAAGGTATTTACAGATTACAGAGGTACACAATGGGTCCAGGGACCGGGCTCCAAAGTTTTGATGGCTGAACTAGGTACAAGGTAATGAACTCACAAGTTACAAAGGTAATGAACTCACAAGTTACAAAGGTAATGAATACTGTAAGAATGGTTACTTACGTTTATACATGGCTGCAATCATGAACAAATTTTAGAGTAATGAGCAATTCACACTTCCACACCCGGTCACAACTGTAGTGAGTTATTGGTGCAAATGTTGATTGCTGAGTCTCTCTCTCTCTCACACACACACACACACACACACACACACACACATACAAATTCATACACACACACACATAAACACACACACACACACACACACACACACAAACTCATACACACACGCACACACACTCATACTCACACACACTCATACACACACTCACACTCATACACACACACACTCATACTCACACACACACACACACACACACACACACACACACACACACACACACACACACACACATGCACACATGTGGTAATGCTTTATTTACAGCTAGCAAAGTCAGGGTATTTCTCCAGAATGGTCTGTAATATACCACTGTGGATAAAATACTTAGCCATTTCTTGAACACTTCTGAGTGAGTTGTTTCTAAATTCATTAATTTTATCGCACTCCAGTACATAATGACATAATAATGCAAAGTCTGTATATATTACATCTGCATTCTTTTTGTCTTCTAGTGCATTTAGGACCTTGTCGTAGTGATCCAATAGTTGAGACAGACAGGAGCGACCTGTTCTAAACCCATGTTGCCCTGGGTTGTGTAACTGATGGGTTTCTAGATGGGTGGTGATCTTGCTTCTTAGAACCCTTTCAAAGTTTTTATGATATGGGATGTTAGTGCTATTGGTCTGTAGTTCTTTTTTTTTTTTGCTGTTGCTTTACTGCCCCCTTTGTGGAGTGGGGCTATGTCTGTTGTTTTTAGTAAATGTGGGACGACCCCCGTGTCCATGCTCCCTCTCCATAGGATGGAAAAGGCTCGTGATAGGGGCTTCTTGCAGTTCTTGATGAACACAGAGTTCCATGAGTCTGGCCCTGGGGCAGAGTGCATGGGCATGTCATTTATCGCCTGTTCGAAGTCATTTGGCGTCAGGATAACATCGGATAGGCTTGTGTTAATCAAATTTTGTGGCTCTCTCATAAAAAATTCATTTTGATCTTCGACTCTCAGTCTGGTTAGCGGCTTGCTAAAAACTGAGTCATATTGGGACTTGAGTAGCTCACTCATTTCCTTGCTGTCATCTGTGTAGGACCCATCTTGTTTAAGTAGGGGCCCAATACTGGACGTTGTTCTCGATTTTGATTTGGCATAGGAGAAGAAATACTTTGGGTTTCTTTCGATTTCATTTATGGCTTTTAGTTCTTCCCGCGATTCCTGACTCCTAAAGGATTCTTTTAGCTTAAGTTCGATGCTTGCTATTTCTCTGACCAGTGTCTCCCTACGCATTTCAGATATATTGACCTCTTTTAGCCGCTCTGTTATTCTTTTCCGTCGCCTGTAAAGGGAGCGCCTGTCTCTTTCTATTTTACATCTACTCCTCCTTTTTCTTAGAGGAATAAGCCTTGTGCATACATCGAGTGCCACCGAGTTAATCTGTTCTAGGCATAAGTTGGGGTCTGTGTTGCTTAGTATATCTTCCCAGCTTATATCGGTTAGGACTTGGTTTACTTGGTCCCACTTTATGTTTTTGTTATTGAAGTTGAATTTGGTGAATGCTCCCTCGTGACTAATCTCATTATGTCGGTCTGGGGCTCCACGCATACATGACTGAACCTCAATTATGTTGTGATCTGAGTATATTGTTTTTGATATGGTGACATTTCTTATCAGATCATCATTGTTAGTGAAGATGAGGTCTAGTGTATTCTCCAGTCTAGTAGGCTCTATTATTTGCTGGTTTAAATTGAATTTTGTGCAGAGATTTAAAAGCTCGCGTGAGTGTGAGTTTTCATCAGAGCTGCCTCCTGGTGTTATTACTGCAACAATATTATTTGCTATATTCCTCCATTTTAGGTGCCTTAAGTTGAAATTCCCCAGGAGCAAGATGTTGGGTGCAGGAGCTGGAAGATTTTCCAGACAGTGGTCAATTTTTAACAGTTGTTCCTGGAATTGCTGGGATGTTGCATCCGGAGGCTTGTAGACTACCACAATTCAAATTCAAATTCAAATTCAAAGTTTATTCTCTATAAGGATTACAATGCTGAGTTCTCGACCTTTACTGCTAAAACTTCCACTACATCATTTGAGGCATTTAGCAGTTCTGCGCAAACAAGTGACTCTGCAATGTACAGGCCAACCCCCCCCCCCCTTTTGCCTGTTCACTCTGTCACATCTGTATAGGTTGTAACCTGGGATCCATATTTCGTTGTCCAAGTGATCCTTTATGTAGGTCTCAGTGAAAGCCGCGAACATTGCCTTTGCCTCTGCAAGCAGTCCACGGATGAAAGGTATTTTGTTGTTTGTTGCTGGCTTTAGACCCTGTATATTTGCCAAGAAGAATGTTATCGGACTGGTGGTATTGTTGGTTCTGGGGGGGGACTTTTTTTCCGGCATTAGTATCTGTATCTGTTGGTTTGGAGTGGAGGCCATCGACTGTGGTTCCACTCCAGGAATGACTGGATTTGGTGTACGATTTCTGCCATTTCCTGCCAGTTTTTTTTCCTTCCTGGCACTAAAAAACCTCTCCCTCTTGAGTGGCTGTGGCTACCCAGGTTTTCCCATGGCCTGGATGTTTTGTATCTTTTTGTCCCCTTTAGATGGTATGCCTGGCAATTTAAGTTATAGCACAGTCTTTAATGTACTGAAGAGGTACACAGTTCAGGGTGAAAAAGCTTACAGGAAGGGAGTTTGCATTTTCCTGTTGTCATATGGGCATGGCATTTTCTAGGGTGGTCATAGTTGCACGTCCCATCTGTTTTTCCAGATTTCCCATGCCAGCAGATACCGAGTGCATAGTATGTACACAGGCTTGGTTTCCATTTGCCTTGGGTTTCTGTGACTGTATTCCCTGTTGGTGCATGTTTCCCTGTCTTACTTCTATCCTCCATAGCACCAACAATGGAGCTCCCACCAGTTGTTTTTGGTAATATATCCTCACTATTGCTAGTGGAGTCCTCTTGTTTGCTATTTCCTGCGGTATTTCTAGTTTGCAATATTGGTTTTATCTTATCTTTGATTACACTTGTTTCCCTACTATGGCTCCTGTCCCCAATGAGGTCATTTATATGTATTCCTTCCTGCGTATAATTCCCGACTACCTGGACAAAATCTCCACCTTCACCATTACTGTCTCCCAGGACAGCATCTCCAGCTTCACCATTACTGTCTCCCAGGACAGCATCTCCAGCTTCACCATTACTGTCTCCCAGGACAGCACCTCCAGCTTCACCATTACTGTCTCCCAGGACAGCACCTCCAGCTTCACCATTACTGTCTCCCAGGACAGCACTATCAGCCCCACATTTACTGACTACCAGGACATCAACTCCAGCCTTACAGTTTCTGACTACATGGCCAGTATCAAGGGCAGTACCATTCAGCCCAGACTTTTTATGTTCCCATCTGTTGTAGAAAGCTTCCAGGTTTTCTATGAAAACAGCTTTGATGTTGACCTCTTTTAATACCCTTGTGATTTTAGTCCACAGATTTATCTCATTTGGGCATACCCAAAAACACTTCCCTGTTTTAATACTGCTTGTAGCTAGTTCTTGGATATCTGCACAAGGGGCGTGACACCAATTTCCACAAAAATGACAATTTATGCATGTGGAAGCTCGTTTGTTTGACTGACCACAGACTACAAACAGCTTCATAATGATTTGAATGGTTGATTTACTGCAATTCTACTAGCAACCTCTTGAATATTCTATTAATAACCTCCTTAAATGAAGCTCTAGCTATTTGTATTTCTGTTTCTAACTGTTTTTGTATATTGGACAGCTTACCTGGGTAGCCACAGCCACTCAAGAGGGAGAGGTTTTTTAGTGCCAGGAAGGAAAAAAAACTGGCAGGAAATGGCAGAAATCGTACACCAAATCCAGTCATTCCTGGAGTGGAACCACAGTCGATGGCCTCCACTCCAAACCAACAGATACAGATACTAATGCCGGAAAAAAAATCCCCCCCCAGTACCAACAATACCACCAGTCCGATAACATTCTTCTTTGCAAATATACAGGGTCTAAAGCCAGCAACAAACAACAAAATACCTTTCATCCGTGGACTGCTTGCAGAGGCAAAGGCAATGTTCGCGGCTTTCACTGAGACCCACATAAAGGATCACTTGGACAATGAAATATGGATCCCAGGTTACAACCTATACAGATGTGACAGAGTGAACAGGCAAAAGGGGGGGGTTGGCCTGTACATTGCAGAGTCACTTGTTTGCACAGAACTGCTTAATGCCTCAAATGACGTAGTGGAAGTTTTAGCAGTAAAGGTCGAGAACCAAAACCTAGTCATTGTGGTAGTCTACAAGCCTCCGGATGCAACATCCCAGCAATTCCAGGAACAGCTGTTAAAAATTGACCACTGTCTGGAAAATCTTCCAGCTCCTGCACCCAACATCTTGCTCCTGGGGGATTTCAACTTAAGGCACCTAAAATGGAGGAATATAGCAAATAATATTGTTGCAGAAATAACACCAGGAGGCAGCTCTGATGAAAACTCACACTCACACGAGCTTTTAAATCTCTGCACAAAATTCAATTTAAACCAGCAAATAATAGAGCCTACTAGACTGGAGAATACACTAGACCTCATATTCACTAACAATGATGATCTGATAAGAAATGTCACCATATCAAAAACAATATACTCAGATCACAACATAATTGAGGTTCAGACATGTATGCGAGGAGCCCCAGACCGACAAAATGAGACTAGTCACGAGGGAGCATTCACCAAATTCAACTTCAATAACAAAAACATAAAATGGGACCAAGTAAACCAAGTCCTAACCGATATAAGCTGGGAAGATATACTAAGCAACACAGACCCAAACTTATGCCTAGAACAGATTAACTCGGTGGCACTCGATGTATGCACAAGGCTTATTCCTCTAAGAAAAAGGAGGAGTAGATGTAAAATATAAAGAGACAGGCGCTCCCTTTACAGGCGACGGAAAAGAATAACAGAGCGGCTAAAAGAGGTCAATATATCTGAAATGCGCAGGGAGACACTGGTCAGAGAAATAGCAAGCATCGAACTTAAGCTAAAAGAATCCTTTAGGAGTCAGGAATCGCGGGAAGAACTAAAAGCTATAAATGAAATTGAAAGAAACCCAAAGTATTTCTTCTCCTATGCCAAATCAAAATCGAGAACAACGCCCAGTATTGGGCCCCTACTAAAACAAGATGGGTCCTACACAGATGACAGCAAGGAAATGAGTGAGCTACTCAAGTCCCAATATGACTCAGTTTTTAGCAAGCCGCTAACCAGACTGAGAGTCGAAGATCAAAATGAATTTTTTATGAGAGAGCCACAAAATTTGATTAACACAAGCCTATCCGATGTTATCCTGACGCCAAATGACTTCGAACAGGCGATAAATGACATGCCCATGCACTCTGCCCCAGGGCCAGACTCATGGAACTCTGTGTTCATCAAGAACTGCAAGAAGCCCCTATCACGAGCCTTTTCCATCCTATGGAGAGGGAGCATGGACACGGGGGTCGTCCCTCAGTTACTAAAAACAACAGACATAGCCCCACTCCACAAAGGGGGCAGTAAAGCAACAGCAAAGAACTACAGACCAATAGCACTAACATCCCATATCATAAAAATCTTTGAAAGGGTCCTAAGAAGCAAGATCACCACCCATCTAGAAACCCATCAGTTACACAACCCAGGGCAACATGGGTTTAGAACTGGTCGCTCCTGTCTGTCTCAACTACTGGATCACTACGACAAGGTCCTAAATGCACTAGAAGACAAAAAGAATGCAGATGTAATATATACAGACTTTGCAAAAGCCTTCGACAAGTGTGACCATGGCGTAATAGCGCACAAAATGCGCGCTAAAGGAATAACAGGAAAAGTCGGTCGATGGATCTATAATTTCCTCACTAACAGAACACAGAGAGTAGTCGTCAACAGAGTAAAGTCCAAGGCAGCTATGGTGAAAAGCTCTGTTCCACAGGGCACAGTACTAGCTCCCATCTTGTTCCTCATCCTCATATCCGACATAGACAAGGATGTCAGCCACAGCACCGTGTCTTCCTTTGCAGGTGACACCCGAATCTGCATGACAGTGTCTTCCATTGCAGACACTGCAAGGCTCCAGGCGGACATCAACCAAATCTTTCAGTGGGCTGCAGAAAACAATATGAAGTTCAACGATGAGAAATTTCAATTACTCAGATATGGTAAACATGAGGAAATTAAATCTTCATCAGAGTACAGAACAAATTCTGGCCACAAAATAGAGCGAAACACCAACGTCAAAGACCTGGGAGTGATTATGTCGGAGGATCTCACCTTCAAGGACCATAACATTGTATCAATCGCATCTGCTAGAAAAATGACAGGATGGATAATGAGAACCTTCAAAACTAGGGAGGCCAAGCCCATAATGACACTCTTCAGGTCACTTGTTCTATCTAGGCTGGAATATTGCTGCACTCTAACAGCACCTTTCAAGGCAGGTGAAATTGCCGACCTAGAAAATGTACAGAGAACTTTCACGGCACGCATAACGGAGATAAAACACCTCAATTACTGGGAGCGCTTGAGGTTTCTAAA
The DNA here is from genome assembly GCF_038502225.1 of Cherax quadricarinatus. NCBI lineage: Eukaryota > Metazoa > Arthropoda > Malacostraca > Decapoda > Parastacidae > Cherax > Cherax quadricarinatus. Next base: position 79,445,415 of record NC_091293.1, read on the forward strand.
CCTGTATTCCCTGGAACGCAGGAGGGAGAGATACATGATTATATACACCTGGAAAATCCTAGAGGGACTAGTACCGAACTTGCACACGAAAATCACTCACTATGAAAGCAAAAGACTTGGCAGACGATGCACCATCCCCCCAATGAAAAGCAGGGGTGTCACTAGCACGTTAAGAGACCATACAATAAGTGTCAGGGGCCCGAGACTGTTCAACTGCCTCCCAGCACACATAAGGGGGATTACCAACAGACCCCTGGCAGTCTTCAAGCTGGCACTGGACAAGCACCTAAAGTCAGTTCCTGATCAGCCGGGCTGTGGCTCGTACGCTGGTTTGCGTGCAGCCAGCAGCAACAGCCTGGTTGATCAGGCGCTGATCCACCAGGAGGCCTGGTCACAGACCGGGCCGCGGGGGCATTGACCCCCGAAACTCTCTCCAGGTAAACTCCAGGTAATAAGGGCGCCTACAACCCCATCCGTTTACAGTCTGCTTTATTGTCCAACGAAACCGTTTGAAACCAGTCAAGTGTTCGGACCAGTCAAGGGTTCGGACCAGTCCAGGGTTCGGACCAGTCGATCTGATCTGATCAGTGGGTCACTTATTTAAACCATACTGGTAGGTGATTTGAGCTAACACATGAAGGATCTAAGATAAGATTTCGTTCGGATTTTTAACCCCGGAGGGTTAGCCACCCAGGATAACCCAAGAAAGTCAGTGTGTCATCGAGGACTGTCTAACTTATTTCCATTGGGGTACTTAATCTTGTCCCCCAGGATGCGACCCACACCCAGGTACCTATTTGCTGCTAGGTGAACAGGACAACAGGTGTAAGGAAACGTGTCGAAATGTTTCCACCCGCCGGGAATCGAACCCGGGCCCTCCGTGTGTGAAGCGGGAGCTGTAGCCACCAGGCCACCGGGCCACCCTGGAAATTATCTACCCGAGTAATCTTTGATTTGATTGATACAAAAGTATAACTTGCGTGTTGAAGAGCCGGTGACTGCTGGCAACTCCTACAATGACCTCCACCCTTGTTTATCAATCGCTGTATCTAGCTTTTCTATTTTTTTTCCATCTCCACCACAATAAATGCTATATTATCACTATAGTTGACTGGTGCAAATTTTGGAGGAAGGACGCTTTTTCTGTAGTAATAATTGCTTCTCGTTGTGTATATTGCGACCGCTGGTAACTACAGGTCTTAGACTTTAATATTCTGTTATATTAGGTAAAGAGATTAAACAAATAACAATGACTAGCATCTCTTTGTTCAAAGAGAAATGGGGGGTTTACCAGTGAGAGGTTCCTCCTCCTGGCATCAACAGCACTCAGGATAACAGCTCAAAGGAGCTCTGGCAGCCAGATAGTGTAGAAGCAGAGGCTCCCGACGTATTGTGGATAGTGTAGTCTCTATACCAGGCTTCTGTAGTGATACAATTATCTGCTTTCAACTTAGTAACATGGTCGGCCGACGTTATTTTGTGAAACGCAGGGTAATTTAGCAATGGGTTATGTGGGGGGGGGGGGTAAAAGCCCAAATACGAAATAATTACGACCAGGATTGTTGAGTAATTATCCCTTGAATATTACCAATACATAAATATTACCAATTAATTCAGACCCTCAAGGTGTATATCGGGTAGGGTAGTTAGGTTAGTGGGTGGGGAAGGGTTACAGGTGTTAAGGGTAAGTTTAGACAGAGTGACTTATTTCCATTGGGGTCCTTTTACCTTATTATTATAATATAAAGGTTATAATATTTTCTTATTATTCTACAATGAAGATAACATCTTATTATCATACTAAAAAGACTATCTACTACACGAGGGTCATTAAGACTATCTACAATACGAGGGTCATTACTAGGAATAAGGTAAAATTTACACGTATTTTAGCTAAAAAATAGAAAATCATTCCCCTCCCTTTCTGTAGCTTCATTCATCAGACACTTTTTGGCAGTCATAGCATGAACCAGTTCAAGAAGACTGCCAAAAAGTGTCTGATGAATGAAGCTACAGAAAGGGAGGGGAATGATTTTCTATTTTTTAGCTAAAATACGTGTAAATTTTACCTTATTCCTAGTAATGACCCTCGTATTGTAGATAGTCTTAATGACCCTCGTGTAGTAGATAATCTTTTTAGTATAATAATAAGATGTTATCTTCATTGTAGAATAATAAGACAATATTATAACCTTTATATTATAATAATAAGGTAAAAGGACCCCAATGGAAATAAGTCACTCTGACTTTTTTGGGTTATCCCAGGTTCTCTACACATATGCTGCTATGTATGATAATTCTATGTAACTGTATTTGTGTATACCTGAATAAATTTACTTACTTACTTATAGGTGGGTGGAGTCAGATGGTGGTGAATGCGGTTGCGTATGTGGTCACTGATTTTATTTATACGTCTTGGGCCATGAGGGAGGTGGGTGTGAGGGAGGTGGGTGTGAGGGAGGTGGGTGTGAGGGAGGTGGGTGTGAGGGAGGTGGGTGTGAGGGAGGTGGGTGTGAGGGAGGTGGGTGTGGATGACAGAATGAAGGTGTTAGCGGCCACCATTTATAGAACTAAGTGTCGCAATAGGGATCTTTATGGGGGGAGGTGGGAGACAGCGTTTACTGAGGGATACCGGAGTTTTAAGTTGAAGGATTTACGGGATTTAAGTGTAAAGTAAGGGGTAACGACGGGCTAGTTTCTTGAGTGGGGATGTGTGGATGGCTTTTAAAGAGTGTGATTGGATTTGTACTGATACATTTATGTTTTTCCTGTGTAGTGAGTGTGGTGTGGGTGGTGTTATTACACATGTGTTCCCTTTATGTTGTGAAGGTTTTGGATAGTACATGTACGTAGTGTATTGGAGCACTACGTCATTGTGTGTATATAAGGTGAGTGAAAGGGTAGAATCTTAAAGTATTTGTGTGTGTGAGAATGACTGTTCGTTATTGTGAGAGTGTCTTCAAAGATGTTATAGAAAGCACATACTACGTGGTGTTACTAAGGTATGCCATATGACTGTTTAGAATATGCTGTGATACAAAGTCTGGGGTTTCCATTCTTGTAGGAAGCATTCTGTAAGACACAATTTCTGTATATCTGAAGGCTCGGAAGTGTAAATAGCTGTAATGAGTAACGTGGTACAGTTTTATATTATGCGAGATTGTATTTTGGCACATAAGGCCTAACATATAATGTTTCAGCGGCCTGGTTAAGATTATATGGCACATGTCGTGTGACACTGTATGTGTAGGGTAGTGTTATATATTTTAAGTACACGCTGTTGGTTTCTCTTTGCTATTTTAATGTTTCAAGTCACATGTAAGAGTATATGTAAGGTAATATAAAAATGTATATTGATTTTGTGCAAATACACAATTTTAGATGACTTTGTTGGAGCAGGTATGTATATAAGTTCAAGTAGCGGTGTATGTCATGTATTAATACTGCTATAGTGTATATAGTGTATGAAGAAGTCTTGCGTGGATTGCACCCGTGTTGAGATATAGAGTATATTATCCTTGTATGCTAGACAAAGTTTTCATAATTGTTACTTAGAGCAAGTGGTATCATGCTCTCTCACAGTATGTCATTGTTTTGTTGGTATTTGATGAGGGGGGAGGGTACCTTTTTACTTCCAGAGCACATGTGTATGACTTTATAAATGTACCTTTGGTGGGGGGGGGGGATGTATAGGTTTTAATGGTATGTGGTTAGGTTTTTACCTTTAAGAATTGTTTTGTATATAAAACTTGGCATAAGATGTATAAGTGTGGAAAATTTTTTAATTTTCCGAAACTATAGTGCCTAATAGGTGTTTAATGTGTCTATATGGGTCAAAAATGTATTTGAAAATAAGAGTAGAACCAAGAGTTCCCTTAGCGCATGCGCGGATGTGCGGGGGGGGGTGAGGCGCGGATTGTTTTGAATGTGGTGAAGAAGCTGAGAAAGCATGGAACCACGAAATTGACATTCACGGCGGCCTAAGGATTAATATAGGCCTCATTTCATAATAAGAAGTGTCGTAACTGTTCCTGGTGGAGAGTGAGGGAACGTGATTTACGGGACCACGGTAATAGAGTGGTAAAAAGTGTGATAAGAGTAGGACCGGGTGGCAGGTGCACGGCCAGGGTGTGTCCAGGGGACATACCCGTGTGTTAATCCTCGCTCATCGGCCTCAGATCTTAATGGAGTGACCTCTAATTTGTATAATAGTTATGAGACGTTAAATCGTCTTGTGAATGGTAATGTAATCAGTGATAATAACATTGAGTTAAGAGAATGCGGGATGTGAAATAGAGCGCCTTGCTCCGAGTGAACGTGTGACTCTCGTACCGGGGATAATGGAGATTTATGGAATCACGACTTCTAACCGGGACAAACCGACGGATACCTCGTCCTGCCGGAATGAGAACCGTGTCGGTGTAGCAGGACATCGAAACTGAGATGGTGAATGGAAGAAATAAGGACAATCACCCACAGTTAAGTAACCCTTCTAGTTATAACAAACTTATGCTGGCCAGTTGTGTTATGTTGTAATTAGATAGGTTATGAGTGATCCAACTACATCAAGTGACCACCAGAGAACATCTGGTAAGTGGTGGGATTATGTATAAATGTTTTCCTTGATGGATGTATCCAGGTGTATCCTACCCCCCTCCCCTTCATTCAGCTAAACTAATATAATCTATACAGTCCACAATTAATTAGTAGCACCGTACTTGTGGGTGCTACCCAATCCATACTGGTCTCGGATAGATATGGATAAGATTGTGAGGTCGAGGGGACCACTTGGTGCGACCAGGGGTGGTTAAGTTTTCTCACATGTCTACACGGGGTGACTACGGTAAACAATATGATTGTCTCCCAATGAGATTACTGGTATGTATATAATGTTGAGGTACATACAGGTAAGCACCCTAGAAAATTTTCCATATCTGCCCGTTGGTCCTTCGAGAACCGGATGCAATCAGTGAAAAAATTAATTGAATTAATTACTTAATAATTGACTGATTGAAGGAAGTGGGTGTAGGGTGCACAAGTTTAATCGATCGTGTGATGGATGACAATAAGCCCAATTAATTGCTAGCACATGGGTGGCTAGGATTTATACAAGAGTAAAGTGCAAGAATTACTCTTATAAGGCGCCTACTTAAGTTGTATAATCAGTGATTAATAATTCTCTAACCATGACTGGATCTAATGGAGTTAATGTGGCTGACAAGTCCGTGAATTTTAGAGTAATGAAAGCATCATTACAGGCTATTAAAAGCCATGTGACGAAGGCATTTGATTTAGTGAATCAAAGAACCGTGAACCCTAATGAATTAAAGTTATATTTAGATGCTTTAGAGAGTAGATTTGATTGGTACAAATTGTGGTTTAAAGACTGTGAAAGAGATCTGCTGGAGAATTGTGCAGATGGAATGGAAATGAATGTTTTAATTAATCAACATTACGAATTGGAAGAAAAACTGTCTTGTAAAAGTAAGGCTTTGAATAAATTAAAGGGTGTAAGCCAGGCAGTTGATCAACCTATTAATGCAAAGGGTGGGTTTGCCAAAACCTCCATAGTACGGTCTGAAGGAAATCAGACTAGGTCGGCAGGAATTAATTGTTCAATTGCAGACCAGCCAGCCAAACAGTTCTAAGGATATAACACATAATGACGCTGAAGTATCTGTCAAGTCTCAAAAGGGAAAATTAATCCCAGTGGTAATAATCATAGTTAAGAGTTAAATTGGCACATATCAAGTCAGGAATCAGTAATAGTGGTTCCTCACATCAAGGTAAGAGGAATAAGTACCTCGGTAAGTGTAACCCAGTTAATAAGAGGTCAGGCAAGGAAAAGAGAGACTGCCTCTTCTGCCAGGGTACTCATTTCACTAAAAATTGTAATGCCTGTAATTCATGGGATATTAAAGTGGAAAGAATGAAAGAACTTGACAGATTTATCAGATGTCTAGACAATCATAATGTAAAGGATTGTCATACCAAATTGAACAGTTGCTATCAATGCAACAAGGGAAAGCACCATACAGTTATGTGCAGGGTTGTATGTGATTCTTATAATAATGGTGACAATAATGATAATGTTAATAACCCTGACACTACAGTGACTGATGTAAAGGTTGCAGCTAATGGCAATAATGATGGCCTAGCTGAGGTAGCCTTGCCGGTGTTGGATGTAAAAATTCAGGATAAAGGGCATAAACCCAAAACCATACGGTGTCACTCTCCTCAACACTGGTACGGGCCATGTAATATATGGCAGACTACCGCCTAGTAATAATGACTAGAGGAAGTAGTGAATACGGTCACGGTGTCTTACTCATGAAAGGTCAACCCAGTACAAGTATTCTTCTATCGAGAATGATGTTGAACCAGTCTAATTTGTGGGAGCTGGACAGCATAGGGATTAATGTAAATGAGGAAAGTCCAAATGATTCCTTTACTCAGGAACAATACCTGAAGGATGTTAAATGTGAATCTGGACATTACTGGGTGCGACTTCCGTGGAAGCTTGACCGTCCAGAATTACCTACTAATTATAGGATGGCGTATGGACAGTTAAAGGGCCCAGCTCTGCGAACTGAGCAAGACACCAAAATTGTTGACTGCTTATAATGATATAATTAATAAGCAGTTAAATAATAAATTGTTCTTACTTCAGGCGACGATAAATGCACACCTTAAGTGCACAGGCGGTCCACTGAGCGAAGTAATTGGGTAAATAATCTTATGTGGACAATTTCCGGGTGTGACGTCAACTGAAGAGGAACTAATGAGGATATGTGAAGGGGTTAATGAAATAATGAAGAAATGTGCTGGGGCTGACTTGGGATACTGAGAGACTTGTTATTGTTAAAGTCTCAAAATTCCAGTATGCCCAATAACTTAATCCAGGGAGCATAGGCTTATGCCCCTGAGAGAATGGAACACTAATTAGTCCATTTTGAGGGATCAATAAATATAGATGGCCATGGAGTTGGTGCCTATATGCAGTAATGTGCTGGGGCTGACTTGGGATACTGAGAGACTTGTTATTGTTAAAGTCTCAAAATTCCAGTATGCCCAATAAATTAATCCAGGGAGCATAGGCTTATGCCCCTGAGAGAATGGAACACTAATTAGTCCATTTGAGGGTTCAATAAATATGGATGGCCATGGAGTTGGTGCCTATATGCAGTAATGTGCTGGGGCTGACTTGGGATACTGAGAGAGACTTTTTATTGTTAAAGTCTCATAATTCCAGTATGCCCAATAAATTAATCCAGGGAGCATAGGCTTATGCCCCTGAGAGGATGGAACACTAATTAGTCCATTTTGAGGGTTCAATAAATATGGGTAACCAGTGAAGATGGGAAAATTGTACTCCACATTATGTAAGTCGTCTAGCAACGACCTCCGCCCGGCCGCAGTGTGGAAAATTTTTTAATTTTCCGAAACTATAGTGCCTAATAGGTGTTTAATGTGTCTATATGGGTCAAAAATGTATTTGAAAATAAGAGTAGAACCAAGAGTTCCCTTTGCGCATGCGCGGATGTGCGGGGGGGTGAGGCGCGGATTGTTTTGAATGTGGTGAAGAAGCTGAGAAAGCATGGAACCACGAAATTGACATTCACGGCGGCCTAAGGATTAATATAGGCCTCATTTCATAATAAGAAGTGTCATAACTGTTCCTGGTGGAGAGTGAGGGAACGTGATTTACGGGACCACGGTAATAGAGTGGTAAAAAGTGTGATAAGAGTAGGACCGGGTGGCAGGTGCACGGCCAGGGTGTGTCCAGGGGACATACCCGTGTGTTAATCCTCGCTCATCGGCCTCAGATCTTAATGGAGTGACCTCTAATTTGTATAATAGTTATGAGACGTTAAATCGTCTTGTGAATGGTAATGTAATCAGTGATAATAACATTGAGTTAAGAGAATGCGGGATGTGAAATAGAGCGCCTTGCTCCGAGTGAACGTGTGACTCTCGTACCGGGGATAATGGAGATTTATGGAATCACGACTTCTAACCGGGACAAACCGACGGATACCTCGTCCTGCCGGAATGAGAACCGTGTCGGTGTAGCAGGACATCGAAACTGAGATGGTGAATGGAAGAAATAAGGAGTATCAATCACCCACAGTTAAGTAACCCTTCTAGTTATAACAAACTTATGCTGGCCAGTTGTGTTATGTTGTAATTAGATAGGTTATGAGTGATCCAACTACATCAAGTGACCACCAGAGAACATCTGGTAAGTGGTGGGATTATGTATAAATGTTTTCCTTGATGGATGTATCCAGGTGTATCCTACCCCCCTCCCCTTCATTCAGCTAAACTAATATAATCTATACAGTCCACAATTAATTAGTAGCACCGTACTTGTGGGTGCTACCCAATCCATACTGGTCTCGGATAGATATGGATAAGATTGTGAGGTCGAGGGGACCACTTGGTGCGACCAGGGGTGGTTAAGTTTTCTCACATGTCTACACGGGGTGACTACGGTAAACAATATGATTGTCTCCCAATGAGATTACTGGTATGTATATAATGTTGAGGTACATACAGGTAAGCACCCTAGAAAATTTTCCATAATAAGTGTGCTGGAGTAAATTATCTGGATATGTTGTTGGTACACTTGTGTGAAGTTTTCCCTTTTCTTTTTGGACTGTGTATACGTATGTTGTACTTTAATTTGTTGTTCCATGTCGATTGGTTTAGTGATATATGTTTGCTTCCATGTATAATGTATACTGTATTTTAAATAAAATATAACAAAAAACTTTACATATTGTCGGTAATTCAACCTACATATATACATGTGGTTGCAGAGGTCAATTCACAGCTCCTGGCCCTGCCTGGTTTTGCCGTGGTTGTAGAGAGGTGTATCAAACTGACCTTATTAGATCCTAATAGAAAACAAGGATCCCAACAGAAATAAGTCACTTTGGAGGGGGGTTGTTATTATGTATGATAATTGTACTTACGAGTACCTGTATCTAAATAAACTTACTCATTGTTCCCGATTTTTATTTTTTGGGGGGAAAGCAGCATTGGTTCATTGTCAATTACCGGCCAGACGTGGGCCACAAAATTTTTGCCCCGTCTCCAGGGATGAAGGAATCAATAAGCAGTGAGCTTTGATGGCCCTTCAATCCTACAACAACAACAACAACAACAAAAAAAAAGTAATAGCTGAGTAACTCCGCAGCATCACTTATTTAACCACCAATACATTCAATAAATTACAACTTTTACGACATTTATCTCCCGTTCACTGGCGAGCGAAGTAAGTACCAACACCAGCCTAACGAATTTCCAATAAAGTTCATGTGTGTCGGTGTCACAAAACGAAAATATATATGGTAAGTCTCCCCCCCGAGCCCTTGTTAAACCTACCTCTCTCTCTCTCCTGTACAACCCATACGGGTTTAGCGCTTCCCTGTGAAATATAATAATATTAAAGATGAATTCCTTGTACTTATCACCAGTCTATTATGTCCTATTATACCACGGAATTTATATTACCTGGAGAGAGTTCCGGGGGTCAACGCCCCCGCGGCCCGGTCTGTGACCAGGCCTCCTGGTGGATCAGCGCCTGATCAACCAGGCTGTTGCTGCTGGCTGCACACAAACCAACGTACGAGCCACAGCCCGGCTGATCAGGAACTGACTTTAGGTGCTTGTCCAGTGCCAGCTTGAAGACTGCCAGGGGTCTGTTGGTAATCCCCCTTATGTATGCTGGGAGGCAGTTGAACAGTCTCGGGCCCCTGACACTTATTGTATGGTCTCTTAACGTGCTAGTGACACCCCTGCTTTTCATTGGGGGGATGGTGCATCGTCTGCCAAGTCTTTTGCTTTCGTAGTGAGTGATTTTCGTGTGCAAGTTCGGTACTAGTCCCTCTAGGATTTTCCAGGTGTATATAATCATGTATCTCTCCCCCCTGCGTTCCAGGGAATACAGGTTTAGGAACCTCAAGCGCTCCCAATAATTGAGGAGTTTTATCTCCGTTATGCGCGCCGTGAAAGTTCTCTGTACATTTTCTAGGTCGGCAATTTCACCTGCCTTGAAAGGTGCTGTTAGTGTGCAGCAATATTCCAGCCTAGATAGAACAAGTGACCTGAAGAGTGTCATCATGGGCTTGGCCTCCCTAGTTTTGAAGGTTCTCATTATCCATCCTGTCATTTTTCTAGCAGATGCGATTGATACAATGTTATGGTCCTTGAAGGTGAGATCCTCCGACATGATCACTCCCAGGTCTTTGACATTGGTGTTTCGCTCTATTTTGTGGCCAGAATTTGTTTTGTACACTGATGAAGATTTAATTTCCTCGTGTTTACCATATCTGAGTAATTGAAATTTCTCATCGTTGAACTTCATATTGTTTTCTGCAGCCCACTGAAAGATTTGGTTGATGTCCGCCTGGAGCCTTGCAGTGTCTGCAATGGAAGACACTGTCATGAAGATTCGGGTGTCATCTGCAAAGGAAGACAGGGTGCTGTGGCTGACATCCATGTCTATGTCAGATATGAGGATGAGGAACAAGATGGGAGCGAGTACTGTGCCTTGTGGAACAGAGCTTTTCACCGTAGCTGCCTCGGACTTTACTCTGTTGACGACTATTCTCTGTGTTCTGTTAGTGAGGAAATTATAGATCCATCGACCGACTTTTCCTGTTATTCCTTTAGCACGCATTTTGTGTGCTATTACGCCATGGTCACACTTGTCGAAGGCTTTTGCAAAGTCTGTATATATTACATCTGCATTCTTTTTGTCTTCTAGTGCATCTAGGACCTTGTCGCAGTGATCCAATAGATGAGACAGACAGGAGTGACCTGTTCTAAACCCATGTTGCCCTGGGTTGTGTAACTGATGGGTTTCTAGATGGGTGGTGATCTTGCTTCTTAGGACCCTTTCAAAGATTTTTATGATATGGGATGTTAGTGCTATCGGTCTGTAGTTCTTTGCTGTTGCTTTACTGCCCCCTTTGTGGAGTGGGGCTATGTCTGTTGTTTTTAGTAACTGTGGGACGACCCCCGTGTCCATGCTCCCTCTCCAAAGGATGGAAAAGGCTCGTGATAGGGGCTTCTTGCAGTTCTTGATGAACACGGAGTTTCATGAGTCTGGGCCTGGGGCAGAGTGCATGGGCATGTCATTTATCGCCTGTTCGAAGTCATTTGGTGTCAGGATAACATCGGATAGGCTTGTGTTAACCAAATTCTGTGGCTCTCATAAAAAATTCATTTTGATCTTCGACTCTCAGTCTGGTTAGCGGCTTGCTAAAAACTGAGTCATATTGGGACTTGAGTAGCTCACTCATTTCCTTGCTGTCATCTGTGTAGGACCCATCTTGTTTAAGTAGGGGCCCAATACTGGACGTTGTTCTTGACTTTGATTTGGCATAGGAGAAGAAATACTTTGGGTTTCTTTCGATTTCATTTATGGCTTTTAGTTCTTCCCGCGATTCCTGACTCCTATAAGATTCCTTTAGCTTAAGTTCGATGCTTGCTATTTCTCTGACCAGTGTCTCCCTACGCATTTCAGATATATTGACCTCTTTTAGCCCCTCTGTTATTCTTTTCCGTCGCCTGTAAAGGGACCGCCTGTCTCTTTCTATTTTACATCTACTCCTCCTTTTTCTTAGAGGAATAAGCCTTGTGCATACATCGAGTGCCACCAAGTTAATCTGTTCTAGGCATAAGTTGGGGTCTGTGTTGCTTAGTATATCTTCCCAGCTTATATCGGTTAGGACTTGGTTTACTTGGTCCCACTTTATGTTTTTGTTATTGAAGTTGAATTTGGTGACTGCTTCCTTGTGACTAATCTCAATATGTCGGTCTGGGGCTCCACGCATACATGTCTGAACCTCAATTATGTTGTGATCTGAGTATACTGTTTTTGATATGGTGACATTTCTTATCAGATCATCATTGTTAGTGAAGATGAAGTCTAGAGTATTCTCCAGTCTAGTAGGCTCTATTATTTGCTGGTTTAAATTGAATTTTGTGCAGAGATTTAAAAGCTCGTGTGAGTGTGAGTTTTCATCAGAACTGCCTCCTGGTGTTATTACTGCAACAATATTATTTGCTATATTCCTCCATTTTAGGTGCCTTAAGTTGAAATCCCCCAGGAGCAAGATGTTGGGTGCAGGAGCTGGAAGATTTTCCAGACAGTGGTCAATTTTTAACAGCTGTTCCTGGAATTGCTGGGATGTTGCATCCGGAGGCTTGTAGACTACCACAATGACTAGGTTTTGGTTCTTGACCTTTACTGCTAAAACTTCCACTACATCATTTGAGGCAATAAGCAGTTCTGTGCAAACAAGTGACTGTGCAATGTACAGGCCAACCCCTCCCCCCTTCCCTTTTGCCTGTTCACTCTGTCACATCTGTATAGGTTGTAACCTGGGATCCATATTTCGTTGTCCAAGTGATCCTTTATGTGGGTCTCAGTGAAAGCCGCGAACATTGCCTTTGCCTCTGCAAGCAGTCCACGGATGAAAGGTATTTTGTTGTTTGTTGCTGGCTTTAGACCCTATATATTTGCAAAGAAGAATGTCATCGGACTGGTGGTATTGTTGGTACTGGGGGGGATTTTTTTTCCGGCATTAGTATCTGTATCTGTTGGTTTGGAGTGGAGGCCATCGACTGTGGTTCCACTCCAGGAATGACTGGATTTGGTGTACGATTTCTGCCATTTCCTGCCAGTTTTTTTTCCTTCCTGGCACTAAAAAACCTCTCCCTCTTGAGTGGCTGTGGCTACCCAGGTTTTCCCATGGCCTGGATGTTTTGTATCTTTTGTCCCCTTTAGATGGTGTGCCTGGCAATTTAAGTTATAGCACAGTCTTTCCTGTACTGAAGAGGTACACATTTCATATGGGCACGACATTTTCTAGGGTGGTCATAGTTGCACGTCCCGTCTGTTTTTCCAGATTTCCCATGCCGGCAGATACCAAGTGCATAGTATGTGCACAGGCTTGGTTTCCATTTGCCTTGGGTTTCTGTGACTGTATTCCCTGTTGGTGCATGTTTCCCTGTCTTATTCCTATCCTCCCTAGCACCAACAATGGAGCTCCCACCAGTTGTTTTTGGTAATATATCCTCACTATTGCTAGTGGAGTCCTCTTGTTTGCTATTTCCTGTGGTATTTCTAGTTTGCAATATTGGTTTTATCTTATCTTTGACTACACTTGTTTCCCCACTACGGCTCCTGTCCCCTATGAGGTCATTTATATGTATTCTTTCCTGCGTAAAATTCTCGACCACCTGGACAAAATCTCCAGCTTCACCATTACTGTCTCCCAGGACAGCACCTCCAGCTTCACCATTACTGTCTCCCAGGACAGCACCTCCAGCTTCACCATTACTGTCTCCCAGGACAGCACCTCCAGCTTCACCATTACTGTCTCCCAGGACAGCACCTCCAGCTTCACCATTACTGTCTCCCAGGACAGCACTATCAGCCCCATATTTACTGACTACCAGGACATCACCTCCAGCATTACAGTTTCTGACTACATGGCCAGTATCAAGGGCAGTACCATCCAGCCCAGACTTTTTATGTTCCCATCTGTTGTAGAAAGCTTCCAGGTTTTCTATGAAAGCAGCTTTGATGTTATCCTCTTTTAATACCCTTGTGATTTTAGTCCGCAGATTTATCTCATTTGGGCATACCTGAAAACACTTCCCTATTTTAATACTGCTTGTAGCTAGTTCTTGGATATCTGCACAAGGGGTGTGACCCCAATTTCCACTAAAATGACAATTTATCCATGTGGAAGCCCATTTGTTTGATTGACTGCAGACTACACAGAGCTTCATAATGATTTGAATGGTTGATTTACTGTAATTCTACTAGCAACCTCTTGAATACTCTATTAATAACCTCCTTAAATGAAGCTCTAGCTATTTGTATTTCTATTTCTAACTGTACTTGTATATTGGACAGCTTACCGTATACATTCCTGATTTATATTTATTGTTTGTGTTTGATAAGGGCGCCTACAACCCCATCCGTTTACAGTCTGCTTTATTGTCCAATGAATCCGTTTGTAACCAGTCAAGGGTTTGGACCAATCAAGGGTTCGGACCAGTCAAGGGTTCGGACCAGTCGAGGGTTCGGACCAGTCTGATCTGATCAGTAGGTCACTTATTTAAAACATACTGGTCGGTGATTTGGGCTAACACATGAAGGATCTACTTGAAATTATCTACCCGAGTAATATGTGATTTGATTGATACAAAAGTATAACTTGCGTGTTGAAGAAACCGGTGATTGCTGGCAGCTCCTACAGTGACGAACGGTCGAGCCTCAACCCTTGTTTATCAATCGCTGTATCTAGCTTTTCTAGGGTTTTTTTCGTCTCCACCACAATAAATGCTATATTATCACTATAGTTGACTGGTGGAAATTTTGGAGGAAGGACGCTTTTTCTGTAGTAATAATTGCTTCTCGTTGTGTATATTGCGACCGCTGGTAACTACAGGTTATATGAAATTCACAGTATACGTCTGGTATTTCAAGAAAAAAGAAACTAATGAAAGTCACTCCACTCCACTAAGTACCATTATAATACTGGTTAGTTGCTACTACAACACTGTATTCTGCTATTCACTGGTATCACTAGATTATATGCATGTACACTAGCAGGCCAGGAAGATTATTAAAACAGCTGACCACTGTGGTAAGTTTCTGGCGACTTCTGGCACCTGCCTCTATAGGCTTATCACTTCATTTACAAATTCACCTGTTTTCAAATGACACTTTAGCCTTTATCATCTATATACTAGGGAGCCACTGTAGTATACACTATACACTATGTATACACAATGTTATCAGGGAGACTTTCTTTCCTCTGACAAAGAAAAGTTCTATTATTATTATTATTTTGCACACGGAACACAGGCCTATGATTCCCCTCTGGCAGTAAACTCTGCTAGGTAGTGCACACTAATTCTCCTTTTTTGACTCAGTATATAATGTTTTCCGCCCAAGATTGGTTCCAGGCGCTAGAGGGATGTATCATATAGAATTGATGGCACAAAATAAAGTTCTAGCACGTAAGAGCGACCGTGAAAACACGAGAAAACCCGGAGCACAACGAGGCACGCTGACAGGTTTTAGAAAAATTTCCATTAGGAAATATTTCCTGGAGATGTTAAACTAACCTGCTACACTGTGTTAACTCTCCTGGGGGTGTAAACTAACCTGCCACACTGTGTTAACTCTCCAGGAGGTGTTACACTAACCTACGGCAGTGTTTTACTGCCCGTGTGATTAACAGGGAGATAATGATAGGCTTATTAATGTCACTGGTAAATTTCATGAGCTGTGGTAATAATCATAGCTGTCAGTTCAACCTCTCAGTCTCCCCCTGCATGTGCTGTATAGCCCTTGTGGCTTAGCGCTTCTTTTTTATTATAATATAATCCCCCTCCATGTTAAACCTACCAGTCTCCCCCTGCACGTTAAACCTACCAGTCTCCCACTACACGTTAAACCTACCAGTCTCCCACTGCACATTAAACCTACCAGTCTCCCACTGCAGGTTAAACCTACCAGTCTCCCTCTGCATGTTAAACCTATCAGTCCTCCACTGCACGTTAAACCTACCAGTCTCCCACTGCACGTTAAACCTATCAGTCTCCCATTATACGTTAAACTTTTCAGACAGCCTTTTATAATGAGCAAGTGTAATGTAATTCTGTGTATTTCTGATGATTATTTCTTTTACTGTTGAACTGCCTACCCCCCTCATGTGAGAATTCTTCACAGCAGAGTCTAATTCTCAATAACTTGGGGCATCAGAACACCTTTCTTAGACCAAGTAGGTGGGCCAGATTGTTTGCTACACTACCTGCCTAACACACAAAAAAAAATGGCTGGACATTTCAACTTCTGTTATTTGTTCCTGGTGTTACTTTTTTATGAAATCAAGTCCTGGTGCTTGCAATTCACTGTTGTCTCACTAAGCATTCCTTGAACCTCCATAGGAGATTTTCCTAAGGCATTTTAAGACATTTTCCTAAGGCACAGTGCCCCGTAGTCTGGTGACAAATGCTCTTGCTTCATGTGGTGAGGGTCCTGGTTCGATTTCTGGCGAAGGGGTGTAAACATCAGACGTGTTTCCTTACACCGGTTGTCTATGTTCACCCATCAGTACCCATCAGTGGCCTGGTCTCAGACCGGGCCGCGGGGGCGTTGACCCCTGGAACTCTCTCCAGGTAAACTCCAGGTAAACTCCAGTAAAATGAGTACCTGGGTGTTAGTCGACTGATGTGGGTCGCATCCTGAGACGAAACTGACCTAATTTGCCCAAGATGCTCTGCATAACAAGGGGCTTTCTATATAGTAGTACAGTATGTCATTGATGTCAGTTAGGCCTGTATACCTTGTACATGTACTTGTAGTAAATATTATTATTATTATTATTATTATTATTATTATTATTATTATTATTATTATTATTCTTTCTAACAAATTTCACTTTTCTTTACCCTAAATTTTCTGTTTCTTTACTTTTTGTAATTATGTGGTATTCTCTATTATTTTTTCCTTCAAAGGTTTTTCAAATAAAGATTAATAACTGTGGCACTACTTAACATTAACCTTAGTGGCGGGTGGACAACACTGGGGTCAACTTTCAAGTTCTCTGTTAAGCTTCCCCTCTTAACTATGTTTTCCAGGTACACTCCAGGTAGGCACTCGTAGATACACTTGATCGCCAGTGTTCATCACTTGTTATGCATCACTCGATATACCAGTATTTCTTTTATATTGGATCTAGCCATATATGTGTAGATGGTGTTAACAACTGTTCAGCTGCCAGTGTGTGTATTACTTTAAATCACTTAACATTTTAAATCACGTTTAATCCTTTTGTGGTCCTGTTATTCTTGTTTCTGTGTATAACTGCATGATTGTCTTTTACCTCACCTCTGGTAACAATCCATTTAGGCTGTCTGCAAGACTTTATCAGCTACCCAGCTTCATGCAGTTTATTGTTTAGTTAGTTTCTGAGGTGGATAAAGTATAGGCAGGTAGTTAATTCTTCAGTATAAGTTCATAATAAAGGTTTGTATTTATGTTTGCTATTTTTTCTGCAAAATGCACCTACCATCCAATTTACGACCGAGTTCAATTCCGAGAAACCGGTCGTAAGTTGAAATGGACGCAAGTCGAACTTTACTACTGAATATCAACATAACATTTTTGTAATGACTTTATTTTATTGTTTTATTTTGGTATTTCATGTTTTACTTTACTTTTTATGCTGTTAGTACTGTATTTTATACTGTAAGGTTTAGGATAAACACTGTGTACAATACAAACACTTGTTTATTTCCCAGAAATTTGGCATAAAAAACACGGTTGTAAGTCGAGTTGTCGTATGTCGAGCAGGTCGTAACTCGGATGGTAGGTGTATATTACAGCTAAACTTATATTTTGTACATTAATCTCTTTAGTAAATTCTTTAGAAATTTTGTGTACAGTTGAACCCCCTTATCTGCAGATTCAGTTTCCATGGTTTCAGTTCTGTGTGGTTTACCATGGGCCGCTGGAGAGGCTATCAATGGAGAGGTGAAGAAAATCATTCATGTAGTAAGACAAGTTGGTGGAGAGGTATTCGTTAATATGACTGATGAAGTGGAAGAAAATATCAAAGAACACTGAAAAGTGTTTACTAATGAAGAATTAAAAGAACTTGTCAAGTCATTGACAGAGAAAGAGGATGATGAGAAAGAAGAAACTGAAACAGAACCAGCAATATGGACATTGGAAAAATTTGGCAAAGTGTTGTTCATTTCACAGACTTTAATGGAAAAAATCATAGATTATGATCCTATAATGCAGAGGTTGGCAGACTTTTTTTTGGGTATTACCCCAAAACAAATTTGTGTATAGCGAAATTACCCACTAGACTTTAACAAATCCTTACTTGTTTTACATTATTCCCATCTTAAGAAATGGTCCCATCGAATTAGATTTTTAATTTTATTAAGAAACTAAAAATGATTTCATAATTTGCCTCGCTTATTAAATAATAAATTTTTGTGCAGTTTTAATGTGTTTATCGAGCCTTCATTACCCCTGAGATTTTCATTTTTATCTCATTTGAGGTAATTTATCCCTGTTCCCTGAGCTGGGCTACAATGGGCTACAATATGTAATCACCGAAGCATTAGAACCTCTCCAGCAAATGTCTGATGAGTTGAAAAGAAAGAAAGAAACAATTTCCAATCATGATGTATTTCCAAAAGGTTGAAAGAAAGCAAACCTTGACAACTATCGACAGTCCCCAACCATCAGCATTGTAATGTCTTACTGTGTGTAATTTATCAGTTAAATGACTTATATATAGGGTTCACTACTATCAGCTGTTTCAAACATCTACGGTAGATCTTGGAACATCACTTGTGGATATGGGGGCACTACCGTAGTACATGTAGTAGAATATCAATTAGCTATGAAGAAAGTAAATACTGAAATTCAAAATTAAAATATTTACTTTTTCCATTCCACAGGTTTGTTAAGAAACAGGCCACCACTCTGGCCAGCAACCTCCCTGGTGACTACTCTGTATCTCCCCCGACTAGTAGCTACCCACTGCTTTTGATTTCGGCTATTTTTCAAAGCATTCGTGGGAATGTGTGTTTACGATAGCAGATGTTCTTGGAAGTGAAAATGAAAATGTTTATTTCCTTGCAAAGCTTACAATGTGTGGTTTACATATTATAAAATATTAAATATTAATTACTTATTCTCTAAAGACCCATTATCAAGTAAGCATTTTACCTCTATTGTGACTTATTCTATATATTTGTTGCATAGTGGTATATGTTAAAACAAAAATGAGTAGTCCTACTGACATAGAAGAAAAGTTTTCTCTCAAAACTCATGCAGACAAGAGGACATATCAGTGTTCAGAATGTAAGAAATGTTTTAAATATAAATATCTACTTGTAGAACATATGAGAGGTCACACGGGGGAGAAACCACATAAGTGTTCAGAATGTCAGAAATGTTTCAGAGCTAAATTTTGTCTTGTACAGCATATGAGAATTCACACCGGAGAGAAACCATTTCAATGTTCGGAATGTCTGAAATGTTTTCGACAAAAAGCGAATTTTGCCACCCATAAAAGAATTCACACAGGAGAAAAACCATATAAATGTTCAGAATGTCTGAAACAGTTTACACAAAGAAGTGCAGTTGTGCAACACATGAAAATTCATACAGGAAACAAAATTCACATAATCGAAAAGCCATACCAGTGTTCTGAGTGCCAGAAATGTTTCACAACAAAACACAATCTTGTAAAACATACAAGACATCATACAGGTGAGAAACCATATCAGTGTGTGGAATGTTTAAAGTGTTTCATGCAACTAGTTGATCTCGTAACACACATGAGAGCTCACACAGGGAAAACACCATACCAGTGTTCAGAGTGTCTGAAATATTTTGCAGCAAAGTGCAATCTTGTAAGACACATGAAAGTTCATTTTTATTTTTATTATCACACCGGCCGATTCCCACCAAGGCAGGGTGGCCCGAAAAAGAAAAACTTTCACCATCATTCACTCCATCACTGTCTTGCCAGAAGGGTGCTTTACACTACAGTTTTTAAACTGCAACATTAACACCCCTCCTTCAGAGTGCAGGCACTGTACTTCCCATCTCCAGGACTCAAGTCCGGCCTGCCGGTTTCCCTGAATCCCTTCATAAATGTTACTTTGCTCACACTCCAACAGCACGTCAAGTATTAAAAACCATTTGTCTCCATTCACTCCTATCAAACACGCTCACGCATGCCTGCTGGAAGTCCAAGCCCCTCGCACACAAAACCTCCTTTACCCCCTCCCTCCAACCCTTCCTAGGCCGACCCCTACCCCGCCTTCCTTCCACTACAGACTGATACACTCTTGAAGTCATTCTGTTTCGCTCCATTCTCTCTACATGTCCGAACCACCTCAACAACCCTTCCTCAGCCCTCTGGACAACAGTTTTGGTAATCCCGCACCTCCTCCTAACTTCCAAACTACGAATTCTCTGCATTATATTCACACCACACATTGCCCTCAGACATGACATCTCCACTGCCTCCAGCCTTCTCCTCGCTGCAACATTCATCACCCACGCTTCACACCCATATAAGAGCGTTGGTAAAACTATACTCTCATACATTCCCCTCTTTGCCTCCAAGGACAAAGTTCTTTGTCTCCACAGACTCCTAAGTGCACCACTCACTCTTTTTCCCTCATCAATTCTATGATTCACCTCATCTTTCATAGACCCATCCGCTGACACGTCCACTCCCAAATATCTGAATACATTCACCTCCTCCATACTCTCTCCCTCCAATCTGATATTCAATCTTTCATCACCTAATCTTTTTGTTATCCTCATAACCTTACTCTTTCCTGTATTCACCTTTAATTTTCTTCTTTTGCACACCCTACCAAATTCATCCACCAATCTCTGCAACTTCTCTTCAGAATCTCCCAAGAGCACAGTGTCATCAGCAAAGAGCAGCTGTGACAACTCCCACTTTGTGTGTGATTCTTTGTCTTTTAACTCCACGCCTCTTGCCAAGACCCTCGCATTTACTTCTCTTACAACCCCATCTATAAATATATTAAACAACCACGGTGACATCACACATCCTTGTCTAAGGCCTACCTTTACTGGGAAAAAATTTCCTTCTTTCCTACATACTCTAACTTGAGCCTCACTATCCTCGTAAAAACTCTTCACTGCTTTCAGTAACCTACCTCCTACACCATACACTTGCAACATCTGCCACATTGCCCCCCTATCCACCCTGTCATATGCCTTTTCCAAATCCATAAATGCCACAAAGACCTCTTTAGCCTTATCTAAATACTGTTCACTTATATGTTTCACTGTAAACACCTGGTCCACACACCCCCTACCTTTCCTAAAGCCTCCTTGTTCATCTGCTATCCTATTCTCCGTCTTACTCTTAATTCTTTCAATTATAACTCTACCATACACTTTACCAGGTACACTCAACAGACTTATCCCCCTGTATGAAAGTTCATACAGGGGAGAAATCATTTCAGTGCTCAGAGTGTCAGAAATATTTTACAACCAGAAGTAGTCTCCTAAAACACATGAGAGTCCATACAGGAGCAAAGCCATACCAGTGTTCAGAGTGTCTGAAATACTTCAGATACAGAAGCACTCTTGTAAGACACATGAAAGTTCACACAAGAAAGACGTCATACCAGTGTTCAGAGTGTCTGAAGTATTTCAGGTACAGAAGCACTTTTGTAACGCATATGAGAGTTCATAGGGGAGAGAAACCATATCAGAATTCAGAGTGTCTGAAATATTTCAGAAATTAAAGCAGTCTTAGAACACACAAACTTCACTGTGACAAATGATATTTAGAGGTCTGAAATATTTTATGGCAAAACAGCAGTTTGAAGGATTAAAGAAACCTTGTTAGATCAGGGACCATATGGGAACTGAAAAAAAAAAATTGTCATTCCTGTGCAAATACTTATCAATCTCATCCCCAGCATTAACTTCTTTAGAGTCAATACCGTAGTTCTGCAGCTTTGAAGCCAGTGTCAGTCCAGTAGTTCTCTGCCATAAGCTCAACTTGGTTAAGGTATGAGCAGTAAATTTGGACCTAGATATGAGAGAATGGGTCTGTGTGGAAGTGTGCACTTATAGAGAATAAACTTGAATTGAATTGAATATAAAAATAATCCTGCAGCAAAAAAATCCTTCAAAACTGCAACCATGTTTTTGGTTTAAAACAATGACTGCAGTGTATTTTCATGTGGTTTTTATGGTTGTATTCATGGTTTCTTGGTCTCATTTGATAGAATGAAAATATATTACAGAAACAGGGATGATTTTGATTGATTTTAGGACTGAAAATAGCTTGAAATTGAGCTCAAATAGCAGAAATGTTCGATTTTTGCCGATGTTCAAGAGTAAATAAATCTCATCACGATTCCAATACGCATCAACTGGTAAGTTTAATATGTGTTCACAAATGCACTGATATTTATACAATTATTACAATATTGCATAACAGTAAATCTTCTATTTTCTGGCATGAATAAAAATTCTTTTTGTTTAAAAAAATCAAAATGGAGTTCATTTGTAAAGCCTAGAAACGTAACTAATGAACAGAGTAAATGTTATTTTAGCCCCAGGAATGCCTGCATTGTTTATTCTGGACCCTGTTCTGAATTTGAAATATTTTGAAATTTGCATGATATTGGTCCAAATTATCAGTTTCTGATCACTGAATCGGGTAATTGCAATAGTTGATTGGGCAGTTTCTTGTGCTTAATTGATAAAATGGAAGACATACAGCGAAGTAGCTAAGAATTTGGTCAACTGGAACAATATAATTGGCCTAAAATAGGACTCATAGTGGGCAAAATCGCCGATGTGTAGACATTGCTGACGGCAAAATTCGCTATGGCATAATTTCGTCAGTTTTCCATCAGATTTCTTACTTTTTGTTTTATTATCTTCAGAAAAAGGATATCTGCCATTTCATGAGATAAAATAACTTTTTTTTTTAATTCTTGGACCCTGTGGACAAGTTTCAGATCAGGGGTCAGGACCCTGAAAGAATTAATGAAGGTACTCAGCTAAGCCCTTCTTTTGGCTTATACTGCTAGTTACTTCAATAAAAAGTCACAATGCCATGACTGGAACAATACACAAATAACCTGCATATAGGAGAATGAAACATAAGATGTCGTTTCGGTCCGACCCGGACCATTAACTAGATGATCCAAGTTGGACTGAAACATTGGGTTGACGTGTGTACTGCTAGTTACCTAACTGCTGTAGTGGTGCATAGGTGTTACCGTATTTCGCGGCTTATTAGGTGCATTTTTTTTGTTTTTTCATAAAATGTCTCCAAAAACCACCCTGCATCCTATAAACTGAAGGTCAGTGATGGGACCTATAAGTTTGGGGTCTGGGGTGGTCTGTAGTTCTCCCAGTTACATCCGATAGTGAACCATTGAAACTAAAACAAGTCTTATAAGCCGTGTCTTACAAGTTGAGAAATACAGGGTTGAAACCCAGGATTTCTCATAGTTCCTGATACAAAAGTGTCTTTTTTTTTATCCTTCAAAAAATAGATTTCTGCTTGAAAACCATGTACAGTAAGGTTTTGTCAACACAAAATAAGGTAATTGTTGAAGAATGTTGAATCCAAGCAAGAATAAATCCATTACAGTATAGGGTTATGAGAAACACAAGGGGACATTTCACTCTGCATATCATATTCATTACATGAGGTGCTGAGAAGAAAAAAAACACTGAAGGTACAAATGTCACTTTTTGAGAATCTTTGCAATGTAGAGAAAACCACCAGATGTTACTTTAAATATGGTCACCTACAAACATTTGCAACATGTTTGCAACAATATCTTGGTAATGAACCAGTCTTAATCAGACTGGTCTCATTTTAAATAATGAATGTTTTTCTATAGAAAATGCAATTTTCGCTCAATACACACATTTCGTTCACTGGGAAGTTCATCAGTTTTATTCTCAGCACTTGATGCTAGAAACACATACGATGGTTTCCAGGTTCGGCCCTTTGCAGAGTTGGCACAGGAATGCATTAAGCCAAAAGGCTTCTTGCAAGGCTAAAAAAAAAATCCATACATACACACATATGAGCAAAGCTCTCTTCCAGTAGCTACAAATTGGCAATCAGAAATAGATAATTGAACACACACTGAGAGAAGGACAAGAGTGGCCAGACAAGCTCACTAGTGTATACCAGGAGTATACCTGGAGAGGGTTTCAGGGGTCAATGCCCCCGCAGCTCGGTCTGAGACCAGGCCTCATGGTGAATCAGGGTCTGATCAACCAGGCTGTTACTGCTGGCCACACACAAACTGACATACGAACCACAGCCTGGCTGGTCAGGTACTGACTTTAGGTGCCTGTCCAGTGCCTTCTTGAAGACTGCCAGGGGTCTATTGGTAATCCCCTTTATGTATGCCGGGAGGGGGCCGAACAGTCTTGGGCCCCGGACACTTATCGTGTTGTCTCTCAGTGTACTTGTGGCACCCCTGCTTTTCATTGGGGGAATGTAGCATCTCCTGCCGAGTCTTTTGCTTTCATAGGAGTGATTTTCGTGTGCAAGTTTGGTACTAATCCCTCTAGGATTTCCCAAGTGTAATCACAGATATGATGTAAATGGTTTAGAAAACCAACAGGTTGAAGAATGAGAAGCCAGTGACTGATACATCAACTCCAAGCTGAGGGACTGAGTGCCTCAAATTCCTCATCTTCCACCATTCTTCTCTGTATTGGACTGATGAAACCACTGGCTGGCAAAATGTTTCCACAATAAAGATTCCCAAATGTTTCACAAGTGTCTCATTCTTCATAATCACAAATACAACTTCAAGCACATAGAGACTGATGTGATCTTCAGAGGCATTCCCTGGTTGTCCATAGTGCAAGGCACCCAAATTATTTACATTGGGTGATACATGGATCGCTACCCTATTTTTATTCTTTGCAATACCACCAGAGTACCATTAGAACCTGGTAAGATCAAGTTTAGACTATAGATTCTTCAGTGGTATTTCAATTAAAACGTTAGTCTCAACTTTAAATCTAAACTGGGCAGAAAAGCTACTTGAAATAAAAAAAAAAATCAGTGTAGCTGGAGAAGCCTTCCTTGCAAAGGAACAAAATCTTTATAATATTCACTAATTGTTAAACAAATAACAACAAAATGGCTAAATAATCCAAAGCTTCCTATAGGCATTCTTAGATCTGTTCGATAAAAAACATGATCTCGAAAATAGTATTGGCCTGGACTCATTCCCAAAGAGACTTCAAAAAGATAATCTGCAACCCTTAATACCTTTATTAGAAAATATAAACATACTATTTACACAAATTAAATGAAACTAAAAGACCAGATAAAAAAAAAAACTCGAAAACGTTTTCTTAAATTCTAATAACAAACAAAACCCACAATAAGAAATTTATTTTAAGATACTCTCTTGGCCTCTGATATTGCTAATGAATTCAAATTAAAATTTTTATTTCTATTTATACCGTACAAAAGTAATGTAGTTTACATGTAATAAAACATTGTTAGGCACAAAGAAAAGTTGCTAATATGCAGTGTATTCCAGGCAGACTAATCCAAATACTTAAAGACTACTTAAGAGTTAGATATAGGCTATTAAGTAGGGTTTTTTGCAGTTAACTATACTTACATGTGCAATGAGGAAGGTACCTAATGAACAAATGGTACAATTTTTAAGAGTATGACTTATTATTTCAGATTGATTCACTGATCTTCAGTTAAGTAGGATTTATTTTTAAGCAGTTATGTATAATTATATATACAAGAAGAAAGGAACAAAGCTAGCAAGTAACATTCTGAAGTCCCAAACCAATATTAATAAATTTCTTAATAAATTTCTTAATAAGAATTCCTTGTACAGTGGTCCCTTGTTTATTGTCGTTAATCCGTTCCTGGAAGTGCGACGATTATCGAAATAGAAGATTTTCAAATCAATTTTCCCCATAAGAAATAATGTAAATACAATTAATCCGTTCCTGACACCCAGAAGTATTAAACCAAAAAATTTTTTACATGAAATATAGATGTAGTGCATAAACAATACAATGGGACATGATGAATGAAACATTAATAGCATAACACTTACCTTTATTGGCGATTCTTCTTAGTGTATGGAAGACTGGAGGAGGAGAGAGATTGGATTAGTTACTGTTTGGAAGGGGAATCCCCTTCCATCAACACCTCAGGTATCAGGTCCTTTTCTGGGGTTACATACTTCTCTTCTGTTTCTTAATGCCACTAAGACCAGCCTGAGAGTCACTGGAGTTCTGTCTCGCAAAAAAAAGTGCCCAGAGAGCTCTGTTTCTGGCATCTCTTTAAAACTTCCCTAAAATGGGCCAAGACTCTGTCACTGTACAAGTTGTCGATATGGCTTGCAACATCCTTCTCAGGGTGATGTTCCTCCATAAATCTTTCCATCCTACCCCACATTTCAAAAATCTTAATTTCTGAAGAAGGCACCTTCCTCCATCTCTCTTCCTCCTCCTCTGCAGCAAGATTCTGAGCTGCAATCTCTTGCTGTTCCTGCTGAAGCTCTTGCAGCTCCTCAGTGGTTAGCTCTTCATTGTGGTCCTCCACCAACTCTTCCACATCCTCCAAACTCACATCCAACCCATGGAACTCCCCAATGCCACAATAGATTTCACAACTGACATAGGCTCATCAGGGTCAGCCACAAACCCTTCAAAATCCCTCTTGTGGACACAATCTGGCCACAATTTTCTCCAAGTAACAACAGATTCCTTGATTTCCTTTTTCTTTGCCAAGATGGAAGATATGGTTGTATGGGGTTTGTTATACATCCTGGCCAGTTCAGCCACACATATGCCACTTTCATATTGTTCAATGATGTTTTTCTTAAATTCAATCGTATTTCTCACCTTTACCAAAGGCTTGGCACTAGGAGCTTTTTTTGGAGCCATGGTAGCTTATTTAGCACTTGCAAGCACTAAAATGAATGGAATATTATGAAATATTTCATATGAACAAGTGAAGGGACTGTCGCTCACTAGTAAACAATGGCACACTGGCTGGGAAGGGAGGCCGAGGCGGCTCAGAGCTGTGAGTATGCGTCCAGGACGAACGACAATTAGCAAGTCAACCGACCATTTGCGAGCCAATGTTTGGACGAAAATAACGCGACGATTTCTGTAAAGGACGACCATTGAGCCCGACGATTATCGAGGGACCACTGTACTTATCACCAGTCTCTACCTCAGAGGTAGACTCCATAATAAAATTACTCAAAAACAAAGAAGTACATAAATAACCCACACATAGGAGAGAGAAACTTATAACAATGCTTTGGTCTGATTTGTGCCATTCGCAAGTCACACACAAGACTGTGTGTGACTTGTTAATGATCCTGGTTGGACTGAAACATCGTCATAAGTTCTTTCTCCTATGTGCGTTATTTGTGTATTGTTCGAATTACGGTATTTAAAAAATAAGAAGACAAAGTTCTAGGCTTAAAAACTGAACTACTAACTAACATTCAGCCCATGTATCCAGCACATTACAGCAAGAGCATCCAAAACTTAGGGCTTACTCTTAAAAGTTTGGTTTTTCATAACTTTTACTTTAACAATAAGAATCTTTTTTTCTACAAGCACATGATACAATTATTCCAGACTAGCTGACAT
This sequence comes from Cherax quadricarinatus, assembly GCF_038502225.1. Lineage (NCBI taxonomy): Eukaryota > Metazoa > Arthropoda > Malacostraca > Decapoda > Parastacidae > Cherax > Cherax quadricarinatus. Next base: position 79,472,674 of record NC_091293.1, read on the forward strand.
CATTGACTATACAGAAAGTTGCTGCTTATTCAGAGTATTTCTGACAACTAAGATTGATCTTGTCCCCCAACAGTCAACTAATAACACCCAGGTACCTAGTTACTGGTAGGTGAACAGGGGCAGCAGGTGTAAGGAAACATGTCCAACATTCCACCATGCTAGAGATTGATCCCTGGACGAACTAAGGACGCTACCAACCAAGCAACGAGCACCTCACCCTGCTTACTCTTCACTACACTCTTCACTTAATTCCAATTAGGAATTAAGACTTCCAACAAAACCATAGTAGAACCCATCATTCAATCAATCAATCAAGTTTATTCTCTATAAGGATTACAATGCGGGGTTTACAGATTTTGGATATTGTGTGGTTTACATGTTATAAAATACTAATTACAGAGGGGGCCACTAGGACACCTAGCATTTCTAGGCATTTTGGGCAGGCTTAGATTAATTCTTAACTCTAAATTATTACAAATTATGGAGTAAGTTGGTATTATGGCTAAGTGACTAAATTATAGTTTGTGAGTTTAGCAATGTGAATGCTTTTGTTTTGACACAATACATAGTTTCTATATTGGAGTATTGCAGGCAGACTTATGACTACTTAGGATTCATTATTTTAAGATTAAGATTCATATTTCTGTCTTTATAGTCAAATGGGTGAGTGAGTGAGTGTAAGTGTGAACCACCAGGTGGTTTTCATGTAGTTAGTTGACGGGGTGTATCAGGGAGATAAGATGTTTTCTTGGGGTAGTTTTGAAGGTGATGAATGTGTCTGCAGTTCTAGAGTTTTCAGGTATTGTGTTCAAAATTTTAGGGCCTTTGACATACATTGAATTTTTGTAAAGGTTTAGTCGGACACGGGAATGTCATAGAGATGTGTGTCTGGTGTTATGCCTGTGGGTCCTGTCAAAACTATCAAGAAAGCGTTTTAGGTCAAGGTTAATATTGGAATTTAAGGTCCTGTAGATGTAGATTGCATAGTAGTATTCAATTCAAATTCAATTCAAAGTTTATTCTCTATAAGGATTACAATGCTGAGTTTACAGAAATTTGGTTATTGTTTGGTTTACATGTAGTAAAATTGTGATTACAGAGTGTACCACTAGAACGCTTAGCATGGCTAGGCATTTCGGGCATACTTAGTTTTATTCTTAATTGTAAAATATTACAAATTATGAGGTAAGTTGGTATTATGGCTAAGTGACTAAATACTAGTTTGTGAGTTTAGCAATGTGAATGCTTTTGTTTTGGCACAGTACATAGTTTCAGTATTGGAGTATCACAGGATTCATTATTTTAAGACTGAGATTATTCTTACTTCGGCTTTTTGTTGAGTTATTATTGGCTTTAGGTGTGTTGCTGCAGTTGATCCCCAGAGAATTAACTTCATATTTGATATGCCACGTGTACATCTGAATCTACGTAAAAATGTTATGTGAATAAGAAGGCATAAAATCTGGAATGTTGTTCCAGAAAAAAATGAAACATCTATGTAACGTTAAATAAATTCAAACTGTAACTCAGAAAATATTATCTAAACTCTATGTGAAGTTATATTCTTCACTACCAAAATTTCTCTCCATAAGAATAACTAAATTCTCATTTCATCTGATGTTTTCTGTTCACCAGGTCTGATGTAAGTACTTTTTTATGTTATACAGTGGAACCTCGGCTTATGAGTGCCGCACCATACGAGTTTTTCAGGATACGAGCAGTCACTTGGTCGATTTTTTGTTTCGGGATACGAGCAAAAATTCAGGATGTGAGCTTCCCTCTCAAGGGAGGTTCCTTGACACTGGTGAGGGGCTCTTGATCTAGGGAATTGTATCTGTGCTCCAGTTCCCTAAATTAAGCTTGAATACCTTCCATCCCCTCCCCCCACAGGAGCTGTATAATCCTACAGGATTATACAGCTCCATTATAATATTCAGTAAGTCAGTCAATCAAGTCAGTAAGTCAAAACACAATTCACAAACACAGTTAGCTTGTAGGAGAGAAGTGAAACTGAACACATTCACGAAAGCTGGGATGATGGTGTCGTGTCGGGGGACGGCAGTGCACCTCGCGGTAGGATTTTCTCATGTTTTGCTTATGTTTTGTGCAGTTATTTTGCCAAATTTCTTTTTTCTAACCATGGGTCCTAAGGAAGTAAGTGCAAAGGACAGTGCTGACGCCCATGGATGCAAAGCATGAAATCATAGATAAACACAAGCAGGTGTGTGGGAATGGCTGTCACCGCTTGTCACATAATGACATATTTTATTCCTTCTAGTCTATATATTATGCTTCTGTCATTTATATTGTTTATTATGTCATTAAATAAATTTATATAGATAAGCTGTAGAGTTGATATTAGCATCACAGTCAAGTATTTTGTCCTGCCTGCTGCAAGCAGCAATTCTGCTGGAACAGATTAATGGCATTTCACTTAATTTAAATGAGGAAAACTGACTCAGCATATGAGCATATCGGGATATGAGCAAGGTCACGGAGTGGATTAAACTCCTAAGCCGAGGTTCCACTGTATTTGAATTCTGATTTCTGTATCTGTTGTTCTGGAGTGGAGGCCAATGACTGTCCCTATGCTCCAGAAGTGTTTTCAGTTGGTGTAAGATTTCTGTCATTTCTTGACAGTCTTTTTTTCTTTTGGCACTTAAAGACCTCCTCTGCAGTGATTTTGGCTCTCCCTTTTGTTTCCCACGGTCTGGGTGATCTGTATCTTCTTATCCCCTTTAAATGATATGCCTGACAGTATATATTGTAGTATTTTCTTTCATGGACTGACAAGTGACACATTTCAGGGTGAAATAAGTTACAAGAAGAGTTGCACCCCCCTGTTGTCATGTGGGTGCGGCATTTTTTAGTATGGTCAATTATTATTATAATAAAGGGGGAGCGCAAAACCCGTAGGATTATGCAGCGCCGGTGGGGGAGATGTGCAAAGTACTCAGGCTTAATTCAGGGAACTGGATCCAGCACAGATCAAATTCTCTAGATCAAGAGCCCTTCACCAACGTCAAGGAACCTTCCTTGAGGAGTAGTATGGTCAAAAGTGTATGTCCCACCTGTTTTTCCAGATATACCATGCCTGCAGATACCCATGGCATAAAATTTGCATAGATTGGATTTTTGTTTGCCAGGATTTTTTTGTAGCTGCATTCCTTACTTGTGCACTTTTTTTCTGTTTCCCCACTACCTACAGCCCTTGTATGGGCATCAGTGCTTCCACCAGTTTTTACTGGTAATGTGTAAACACTGTTCCCTGAGGCATCATCCCCTTTTGTTCCATCTCCAGCAGTATTGCTACTTTGTATCTCTGGAAATTGTGTGACACTGTCTTTACCTATTTCATCACCAGGGCCACTATCTCCATTTGGTGCACTGTCCTCAAGGACAACATCAACCCCATCCGGTGAACCAAGGGCTCGTTCTGGTCTTCCCATTGTTTCTGCTGCCCTTGAGTATGGACCTCTCCTCTGCCTCCTTGCATTTTGTGGTCACATATTTCACCATTTCATTTTCTGTTTTTCCCACCAATTCTCTTTCCTATTGAACCTAATGTAGGAAATTCCTCATACCTGTGCTGTTTCCTCTTCTGTAATTTGGCTTCTTCTGTTCTACTTGTGCTGCTTCACTCTTCACTTTTAACTCTACATTGTATTCAGAGATCAGGACCATGTGATCACTAGCTCTGAGGTATCTTTCATATGTGATGTCCTCAGTGTCTGAACTACTCAAGATGAATATGAGGTCCAGCCTTGCTGGTTCAATTCAAATTCAAATTCAAATTCCAAGTTTATTCTCTATAAAGATTACAATGTTGAATTTACAGAATTTGGTTGTTGTGTGGTTTACATGTAGTTAAATAATGATTACAGAGTGTACCACTAGAGCACCTAGCATGGCTAGGCATATTGGGCAGATTTAGTTTAATTCTTTATTTTAAAATATTACAAATTATGAGGTAAGTTGGTATTATGGCTAAGTGACTAAATACTAGTTTGTGAGTTTAGCAATGTGAATGCTTTTGTTTTGGCACAGTACATAGTTTCAGTATTGGAGTATCATAGGATTCATTATTTTAAGATTGAGATTAATATTTCTGTTCATGGTCAAATGGGTGAGTGAGTGTAAGTGTGAACCACCAGGTGGTATTCGTGTAGTTAGTTGATGGGGTTTATCAGGGAGATAAGATGTTTTCTAATGGTAGTTTTGAAGGTGATGAATGTGTCTGCAGTTCTAGAGTTCTCAGGTAGGGTGTTCCAGATTTTAGGGCCTTTGACATACATTGAATTTTTGTATAGGTTTAGTCGGACATGGGGAATGTCGTAGAGATGTTTGTGTCTGGTGTTATGCCCATGGGTTCTGTCACAACTATCAAGAAAGTGTTTTAGGTCAAGGTTGATATTGGAGTTTAAGGTCCTGTAGATGTAGATTGCACTGTAGTGAGTGTGGATGTACTGAACAGGGAGTAAGTTTAGATCTATGAAAAGTGGGGGTGTGTGTTGCCAGGGATGGGATTTAGTGATTATTCTTACTGCAGCTTTTTGTTGGGTTATTATTGGCTTTAGGTGTGTTGCTGCAGTTTATCCCCAAGCACAAATAGCATAGGTGAGGTATGGATAAATAAGTGAGTGGTATGGTGTGAGAAGGGCATTTTGCGGCACGTAGTATCGTATCTTGGAGAGGATCCCAACTGTTTTGGATACTTTTTTGGTTATGTGTTGGATATGGGTGCTGAAATTCAGGTTGTTGTCAAGGTATAGGCCTAGGAATTTGCCCTCATTATGTCAGGTAATTAGAGTGTTGTCGATCTTAATGTTAATTTGTGCATCTCCTGCTCTGCTACCAAACATAATGTAGTAGGTTTTGTCAGTGTTAAGCGTAAGTTTATTGGCTGTCATCCAAGTCGATATTTTGATCAGCTCCTCGTTAACAATGGTGTTGAGGGTGGCAAGATTAGGGTGAGAGATCACATAAGTCGTGTCGTCAGCAAAGAGAATGGGTTTCAGGTGTTGGGATATGTTTGGAAGATCATTGATGTATATGAGGAAGAGCAGGGGACCAAGGACACTTCCCTGCAGAACTCCAGTATCAAGTGGCCATGTTGTTGATGCTGTCTTTAATGGTAACATACTGATACCTATTAGTAAGGTAAGATTTGAAATAAGCAAGTGCATGGCCTCTTATACCGTAATTGTCAAGTTTGTGGAGTAGGATGTCGTGGTCTACTGTGTCAAAAGCTTTTCTTAGGTCAATAAAAATTCCTAGTGGATATTACTTATTTTCCAATGCTGTGTAAAGCAGATCTAGCATTTTAATGATTACCTGGAGTTTACCTGGAGAGAGTTCCGGGGGTCAGCGCCCCCACGGTCCGGTCTGTGACCAGGCCTCCTGGTGGATCAAAGCCTGATCAACCAGGCTGTTGCTGCTGGCTGCACGCAAACCAACGTACGAGCCACAGCCCGGCTGATCAGGAACTGACTTTAGGTGCTTGTCCAGTGCCAGCTTGAAGACTGCCAGGGGTCTGTTGGTAATCCCCCTTATGTGTGCTGGGAGGCAGTTGAACAGTCTCGGGCCCCTGACACTTATTGTATGGTCTCTTAACGTGCTAGTGACACCCCTGCTTTTCATTGGGGGGATGGTGCATTGTCTGCCAAGTCTTTTGCTTTCGTAGTGAGTGATTTTCGTGTGCAAGTTCGGTACTAGTCCCTCTAGGATTTTCCAGGTGTATATAATCATGTATCTCTCCCTCCTGCGTTCCAGGGAATACAGGTTTAGGAACCTCAAGCGCTCCCAATAATTGAGGTGTTTTATCTCCGTTATGCGCGCTGTGAAAGTTTTCTGTACATTTTTTAGGTCGGCAATTTCACCTGCCTTGAAAGGTGCTGTTAGTGTGCAGCAATATTCCAGCCTAGATAGAACAAGTGACCTGAAGAGTGTCATCATGGGCTTGGCCTCCCTAGTTTTGAAGGTTCTCATTATCCATCCTGTCATTTTTCTAGCAGATGCGATTGATACAATGTTATGGTCCTTGAAGGTGAGATCCTCCGACATAATCACTCCCAGGTCTTTGACGTTGGTGTTTCGCTCTATTTTGTGGCCAGAATTTGTTTTGTACTCTGATGAAGATTTAATTTCCTCATGTTTACCATATCTGAGTAATTGAAATTTCTCATCGTTGAACTTCATATTGTTTTCTGCAGCCCACTGAAAGATTTGGTTGATGTCCGCCTGGAGCCTTGCAGTGTCTGCAATGGAAGACACTGTCATGCAGATTCGGGTGTCATCTGCAAAGGAAGACACGGTGCTGTGGCTGACATCCTTGTCTATGTCGGATATGAGGATGAGGAAGAAGATGGGAGCGAGTACTGTGCCTTGTGGAACAGAGCTTTTCACCGTAGCTGCCTCGGACTTTGTTGACGACTACTCTCCGTGTTCTGTTAGTGAGGAAATTATAGATCCATCGACCGACTTTTCCTGTTATTCCTTTAGCACGCATTTTGTGCGCTATTACGCCATGGTCACACTTGTCGAAGGCTTTTGCAAAGTCTGTATATATTACATCTGCATTCTTTTTGTCTTCTAGTGCATTTCGGACCTTGTCGTAGTGATCCAATAGTTGAGACAGACAGGAGCGACCTGTTCTAAACCCATGTTGCCCTGGGTTGTGTAACTGATGGGTTTCTAGATGGGTGGTGATCTTGCTTCTTAGGACCCTTTCAAAGATTTTTATGATATGGGATGTTAGTGATATCGGTCTGTAGTTCTTTGCTGTTGCTTTACTGCCCCCTTTGTGGAGTGGGGCTATGTCTGTTGTTTTTAGTAACTGTGGGATGACCCCCGTGTCCATGCTCCCTCTCCATAGGATGGAAAAGGCTCGTGATAGGGGCTTCTTGCAGTTCTTGATGAACACAGAGTTCCATGAGTCTGGCCCTGGGGCAGAGTGCATGGGCATGTCATTTATCGCCTGTTCGAAGTCATTTGGCGTCAGGATAACATCGGATAGGCTTGTGTTAATCAAATTTTGTGGCTCTCTCATAAAAAATTCATTTTGATCTTCGACTCTCAGTCTGGTTAGCGGCTTGCTAAAAACTGAGTCATATTGGGACTTGAGTAGCTCACTCATTTCCTTGCTGTCATCTGTGTAGGACCCATCCTGTTTAAGTAGGGGCCCAATACTGGACGTTGTTCTCGATTTTGATTTGGCATAGGAGAAGAAATACTTTGGGTTTCTTTCGATTTCATTTATGGCTTTTAGTTCTTCCCACGATTCCTGACTCCTAAAGGATTCTTTTAGCTTAAGTTCGATGCTTGCTATTTCTCTGACCAGTGTCTCCCTACGCATTTCAGATATATTGACCTCTTTTAGCCACTCTGTTATTCTTTTCTGTCGCCTGTAAAGGGAGCACCTGTCTCTTTCTATTTTACATGTACTCCTCCTTTTTCTTAGAGGAATAAGCCTTGTGCATACATCGAGTGCCATCAAGTTAATCTGTTCTAGGCATAAGTTGGGGTCTGTGTTGCTTAGTATATCTTCCCAGCTTATATCGGTTAGGACTTGGTTTACTTGGTCCCACTTTATGTTTTTGTTATTGAAGTTGAATTTGGTGAATGCTCCCTCATGACTAGTCTCATTATGTCGGTCTGGGGCTCCACGCATACATGTCTGAACCTCAATTATGTTGTGATCTGAGTATCTATATTGTTTTTGATATGGTGACATTTCTTATCAGATCATCATTGTTAGTGAAGATGAGGTCTAGTGTATTCTCCAGTTTAGTAGGCTCTATTATTTGCTGGTTTAAATTGAATTTTGTGCAGAGATTTAAAAGCTCGTGTGAGTGTGAGTTTTCATCAGAGCTGCCTCCTGGTGTTATTACTGCAACAATATTATTTGCTATATTCCTCCATTTTAGATGCCTTAAGTTGAAATCCCCCAGGAGCAAGATGTTGGGTGCAGGAGCTGGAAGATTTTCCAGACAGTGGTCAATTTTTAACAACTGTTCCTGGAATTGCTGGGATGTTGCATCCGGAGGCTTGTAGACTACCACAATGACTAGGTTTTGGTTCTCGACCTTTATTGCTAAAACTTCCACTACATCATTTGAGGCATTAAGCAGTTCTGTGCAAACAAGTGACTCTGCAATGTACAAGCCAACCCCCCCCCCTTTGCCTGTTCACTCTGTCACATCTGTATAGGTTGTAACCTGGGATCCATTAGTGCTTTTATTTTTCCTAAATGCAAATTGGCAGGGGTTGAGTATGTTTTGTGCTGTTATAAATGAATATAGTCTCCTGTGCACGAGTTTCTCAAAGATTTTGGATAGCAATGGTAAGTTTGATATTGGCCTATAGTTGTTTAAGTGTGTAGGGTCACCACCTTTATGTATTCTCTCTCTCTGGTAGTGTCCTTAGCATATTCATGCATAAGATTTTCCAGCACCACCCCAGTCATCTAAGCCCTTCATATTTCTGGTCCCCCATTTGGATCCAAGTTTTCCCAAACTCCTTGTGATTGAAATCGCCCACAACTAATATCTTTGTCATGCCCATGTGGGCCCTCCTGGCCACCTCAGTTAGTGTGTCAACCACTGCCCTGTTGCTCTCATCCTACTCTTGTCTTTGCCTCTTGTTATTCTGTGTTGATTTGCACATCACACCAATCACCACATTGGGAACCCCACTCTGAAGTGTTCCTACTGTGTAGTCCCTAGCTTCGCTTCTGTCCACGCCTTCCAACTCATCAAAGCTCCAATGGTTTTTGATGAGTATTTCAACTCCTTCCCCTCTGTTCCCTATATCTTTCCTCAGGATTTGATATCTGGTTGGAAAGACCATGTCTGTTATCATTCCTGTGAGTTTTGTGTCTGTGAGTGCTGTTATCTCCAAGGAAGCCTCCATGATTATTTTGTGCCACTCCTCACACTTATTTCTTATTCTGTGTTGCAACCCCTGAATGGGTTACAATGTATATGACATATATTATTATGTATATAATGTATATTACCTTTTCATGTAATTTTATATTGCTTATATTTGCGATAATAGCTAAATCGTGAATTTATTGTTTTATATTATTATTTGTCTTAGTTACTTTTGTTAGGTAGGATGTAACACATATATTATGTGCTCATAGTTCAAGTCTTGATTGTCTAACTACTTTAATTATCGCTCTTTGCTCGTTTCCCTGCCGGCTTCTCAGCATTGCTGCTCAGCTTCTGTCCACGGAGCTATCATGTGATAGAGGGGGGGGTTCATGCCTCGCCTGAAGTGTTCAGTCTGGTCTAGACTCGCTTGGTGGTTGGACGTATTCTAGACAAGACGAGCCTCAACTATTGGATCACTACGACAAGGTCCTAGATGCACTAGAAGACAAAAAGAATGCAGATGTAATATATACAGACTTTGCAGAAGCCTTCGACAAGTGTGACCATGGCGTAATAGCGCACAAAATGCGTGCTAAAGGAATAACAGGAAAAGTCGGTCAATGGATCTTTAATTTCCTCACTAACAGAACACAGAGAGTAGTAGTCAACAGAGTAAAGTCCGAGGCAGCTACGGTGAAAAGCTCTGTTCCACAAGGCACAGTACTTGCTCCCATCTTATTCCTCATCCTCATATCTGACATAGACAAGGATGTCAGCCACAGCACTGTGTCTTCCTTTGCAGATGACACCCGAATCTGCATGACAGTGTCTTCCATTGCAGACACTGCAAGGCTCCAGGTGGATATCAACCAAATCTTTCAGTGGGCTGCAGAAAACAATATGAAGTTTAAAGATGAGAAATTTCAATTACTCAGATATGGCAAACACGAGGAAATTAAATCGTCATCAGAGTACAAAACAAATTCTGGCCACAAAATAGAGCGAAACACCAACGTCAAAGACCTGGGAGTGATTATGTCGGAGGATCTCACCTTCAAGCACCATAACATTGTATTAATCGCATCTGCTAGAAAAATGACAGGATGGATAATGAGAACCTTCAAAACTAGGGATGCCAAGCCCATGATGACACTCTTCAGGTCACTTGTTCTATCTAGGCTGGAATATTGCTGCACACTAACAGCACCTTTCAAGGCAGGTGAAATTGCTGACCTAGAAAATGTACAGAGAACCTTCTCGGCATGCATAACGGAGATAAAACTCCTCAATTACTGGGAGCGCTTGAGGTTCCTGAACATGTATTTTCTGGAACGCAGGCCGGGGGCGTTGACCCCTGGAACTCTCTCCAGGTAAACCCCAGGTCTCCAGCCTAAATCTCCCACATTAGCCCATTGTTGGAAGATCGTCTCTTTCTTATTATTGTTGTTAGTACTGGAGACTCTGTTCACAGAACATTGTATAGACTTAGTGATTTTCGACGTTGTACTGAGGTTGTGTGTAGCATAGACACACTAAGCAACTCAGGTCCTGAGCTGAAGCTTCTGACCTAATTTGTACTGGTATCTGTGTATTGTCACAGTCGGGGATTTTCTTATGCTGAACTTAGATTCAGTAGTATGGGAATTTTGTGACTTTTGTGGAGGATCTGCTGATGGTCCCTACTTAGTGTCGTTATATTATCTCCTTGATCCTGATTGTGTCGCAGGAGGCCTGGTCACAGACTGGGCCGCGGGGGCGTTGACCCCCGGAACTCTCTCCAGGTAAACTCCAGGTTGCTTGTTATATTGCTATTGGGCTTAGCATTCTTTTTATTGTTCAAGCAGACTGTTCTGTTTGCCAGTTGGTCAAGAAGTTAGTTTATTTGAGGACTTTGTCAGTCACTTGTTTAAGTCTAGTCGAGTCGTGAGACATAGCAAACTGCTTAGAGTACTTACACACATACACACAAACTTATTTGTATATTGTATTATTAAATGTTAATGTACCAGATGGTACTTAAGACATAAATATGTGATATGTGCTTTCAGCACAATAATACTGTACACGAGAGAAGTGATTAATATTATTTTGATTACTGTGATTAATTTAATTTAATTTAATTTGATATACGCCTAGACAACTTAATAAATTTATTAAATTTTAATTTCTCTAGTTAGTAGCCTACCAGTTGTAATCCTGAAGCACTATTAATTCTTATTGTATTCTAATGGATAATTGGACAAGGATACTGACTAATTGTTACGAAAATCCAGTAACAGGCTGAATGCTAGAAGGGCAGTCCTTTCTAGTATTCACTGGAGATCTCTAAGTTTTTTAGAATCGCATATTTTGTAACAAATGGGGGCCTGTCTGGGATGTTCTTGATCCAAGGTGTTGGAGAAATTGTCCAGTTTGACATACTAGTAATTCTATGGACAAACACTTTGAGTACTTTCCTAATCTGAAGACTTTGAGTTGTTTTGTCTTGTACAACATTCCAGGTGGATGTATGTACCTGACTGAGTCTCTTGATCCAAGGAGATGGAAATACTGTTTATGAGCTCTAGCTCTAAGACAACCAACACTAAAATTCCTATTTGGATTATAGTTTCCCATAATCACTCTCGTAGTACACTTGTTTTCGTGATGTATGCCAAAGTGAAACAATTAATTGATACTCTGACTTTGTCTGAGTTAAGTACATTAAAACTTCAGACATGTTGGCGAGTAGCCAAATATCTCGGTGTGACGTATAACAGGAATTACACTGCAGAAACTGTCAGAGCGTTGATAAAAGATATATTGTTTCCTGCTCATACAGAGATGTCTGATTATGATTCAGATTCAGAAAGTCTAGTGTCACAATTAGAAAGTATAACTCTATTTGATGATGTAGAAGAAAGAGCATCTAAGGCAGAAGTTAGCCTAGTGTAGCTCAGTTCTCGCTCATGCCTTCCCTCCTAACTGGTAGTATGACTCAGCCTCATACTAATACCGTGTATACTACACCTGTATCTACTTATCCTAGACCAGATCTAGACTCTATAGGGACGGCTAGACGAGGTGTCCGACCTAACGATCATCCAGACCACGTGGCTAAAGCTTCCGCTTCACACACGGAGGGCCCGGGTTCGATTCCCGGCGGGTGGAAACATTTCGACACGTTTCCTTACACCTGTTGTCCTGTTCACCTAGCAGCAAATAGGTACCTGGGTGTCAGTCGACTGGTGTGGGTCGCATCCTGGGGGACAAGATTAAGACCACGTTAGATTCCTTACTCCTCCATTACCCACTGGTCCTATCTCTCAGGAACAGTTTGAGAGGTTTGAGCACCTCATTATGTTGCAGACTGCACAAATAGAGGCACAGAGGAAATTGAACAAAGATTTCCAAAGAGAAAATGTTCCTCTGGGAAGACAACAGACTGATAGATCACAGGACACATTTAATGTGCAGAAAGCTGCATCCATGGTTCCTAAGTTTTTTGAGAGTGACTTAGACACCTATTTTGATGTGTTTGAGAACCAGGCATGTGCTATGAACTGGCCACGTAAGCACTGGGCTACCTTGTTGCACACAGCTTTGACAGGAAGAGCTCAAACTTGTACTGCTGCTTTACCATTTGCCAAGTACATTAGTTATGATGCTGTCAAACAAACTATTATAGAGACATATAACTTGTTACCTGTTAGTTATCAACGCGCATTTCGTACGTTAGACGACAAGATCAAACTTATGTAGAGTTTGCTCATGAGAAAAAAGTTGCATTTGAGAGATGGTGTAGGTCTGCCAAGTGTAACAACTATGACAGCCTTGTTCAGTTGTTACTACACAAAGAGTTTAACAACTGTATGTCTGCTGACATACAAGAATATCTGATCGATCATACTACCTTGGATATTCTGGAAACTTCAGCATTAGCAGACAATTATGAGATTTCTCACAAACTTGTATGTACTAAAACACAAAGAAACAAGGTAACTAAAAATTGTCCTAGAAGTTGGCAACCTAAATCAGCTTCTCAGTGCCAGCCTGATGTATCTGCTACTGTAACTTCTTGTACCTTTACCAGGAAAACTCACAATTCTTAATCTGTCTCTGTGGCTAGACAGAAATCTGGTATCGAGAAGAAGAAAGTTAAATGTACCTATTGTAACAGAAAAGGACATGCTAGAGAGTATTGCTATAAGTTAGATAGAGATACGAGAAGCAGTCATGCGGCTGGTGCCCCCACTCAAGTCGTATCCTCTTCCGAGCAACAAAGGCACCAAAATCCTAGTAATACCTCTAATCCTACTGTTTTAGATAATATTACTCAGAACAGATGGCTACCGTCAGAAAGTGTATCTGACGAAAAGATTCGTTCAGCGATGAGTCCTTACTTTTTGAGAGGTAAAGTAGGATTTGGTGAATCACATCTGACTGAGATAATTACTTTCAGAGACACTGGCAGTTATCTCACATTATTAAGAGAAGATGCACTGCCCATAACTGATGATACCTATTGCAAGATAGATGTATTGTTAGAATCCTATGGAGGGGCTGTTAGAAAAGTGAACTCTGTCACCTTGCCTGATGGTTATCCTCTACCTCACATTGATGACCTTATTGACCGTGTGTCAGGAGCCCAGTTTGTCATCCGTTGCTGTATAATCCTACGGGTTTAGCGCTTCCCCCTTGATTATAATAATAATAATTGTCATCCGTTTAGATCTCTTACGAGGCTATTATCAAGTCCCGCTTACTGAACGTGCTCAAGAAATATCTGCTTTTACTGTTCAAGATGGACTGTTAAACTACCTCGTCACCCCCCTTCGGCCTATGTAATGCAGCTTCTTCATTCCAACGTATAATGAACGAGTTGACCCACAACTTAGAGGGAGTAGAAGCCTACCTTGATGACTTAGTGGTGTACAGTGATGAGTGGGAACAGCACTTGATGCATCTCAGAGCATTGTTTGAAAGACTGGTGCACTACAACTTCACTGTTAACTTAGCTAAATGTAGTTTTGGTCAAACCAAGATTACCTATCTAGGTTTTTGTATCGGCAAAGGTGAGGTTGCTCCTATTGAGGCTAAGGTTCGTGCAATTTCTGAATTTCCAGTGCCACAGGATAGGAAGGGAGTACAGAGATTCCTGGGTATGGCAGGATATTATCGCAGGTTCTGTCTAAACTTTTCTCAGATTGCAGCTCCTCTTACTGAGCTTACTAGTAGCAAAGTTCAGTTCATCTGGACTAGAGATTGTTCAGACTCGTTCAAAAGGTTGAAGTGCTTGCTTTCCTCTGCTCCTTTGTTGAAGAGTCCTAATTTCAATCTTCCCTTCTTTTTACATATAGATGCGAGTGGTTATGCAGTGGGCGCTGTGCTGCTCCAACAGTCAACATCCACTGACATTCTCCATCCTATATGTTACTATTCATCTAAGCTTAAACGACACCAGAAAAATTATGCCACTATTGAGAAAGAGGCTCTAGCTCTTGTTTTGTCCTTGGAACATTTTGACGTGTATTTGGGCACTTCCCCATTTAAAATTAACGCTTTTTCAGACCACAAACCTCTCACCTACATAAACACTATGAAGAGTAAAAATGCTAGGATCATGAGGTGGGCTCTCAGAACCCATCCTTATTCTATTAGTATAAAACACATAAGTGGTCATTGTAATGTAATTGCTGATGCTCTGTCACGTCCTTAATAATTGTCAGTTACATTAAATTAATGTAATTTTATGCCCAAATACCTTTTGTTACTTGCTATGTCAAATTCAGTAAAGTAACGTAATCTCTCCAGCCCATGTTAATTATATATACTCATGTCATGTCTAATTATGTTATTTATATATTCACAATAGTGATGATATGTGAGGAAACAGTTGGAGACAGAAGCTGAGTGTTGAGTGGGTAGTGTTGTGTGGGCGATGTTACTGCGTGGCAGAACACTGTCCTGCCGCAGACCCCCATCCTCACTACACACCTTAAGCTGTTTCATGCTCAGATGTCTATACTGCATAGCATTCCACAACCACTACTTAAGAGTGGAATGCTGCCTCCTGTCTATCGCACAAAACTATTGTTCATATGCAGTCTCCACTACTATGATTGAGCCTCAACGTGTCATGCTTGTCTATGCTATCCTGTCTCTACACTGATGTACATAACCACGAGTATGCAGAGATACAATACTGTGTACTGCCCTATTACTAGGGGCATAACTTAGTGATATAGACACTGTAAAATTATAGAAATGCTTGGCACAAGATTGACTCTTATTTTTTTTTTTTTGTGTTGTTATTAAAGTGACATGAGTAATCAGTAATAATGTGAAAGACATTAACGCAACTCCTTGTGTGATCGTTTGTCGTGTTGGGGGGTGTTGCAATCCCTGAATGGGTTACAATGTATATGATGTATATTATTATGTATATAATGTATATTACCTTTTCATGTAATTTTATACTGGTTATATTTGCGATAATAGCTAAATCGTGAATATATTGCTTTATATTATTATTTGTCTTAGTTACTTTTGTTAGGTAGGATGTAACACATATATTATGTGCTCATAGTTCAAGTCTTGATTGTCTAACTACTGTAATTATCTCTCTTTGCTCG